>NC_059345.1:17398047-17703047 GCF_019703515.2 Myxocyprinus asiaticus | reverse complement strand
GACAAGAAAACTAACTATTGCCTCTGATTTTTGAGTGATACTACTGTCAGAGATACCCAGACTTCAAGAGTTTGTTTTACTAGGCTTTGGTATGGCTTAAATAGCTCTTTATATCTGTAATCTGGTCGCTCTTTCTCGAAACCTATATATTTACCAATGGTTTTTTGAGTTTTTTTTTTTAAGTTTCTGCCAAACTACTTCCCTTAAATTAGATGTTTATAAAGGGAGACCACAAGAGTAATACTAACAGTATTAGAATGCACATCCATAAGCCAAGCGTGCTGGCAACATCAGTAAGAAGGCTGTGGAGATTTTACGTACAGCTGATGTATTAGTGTTTTTTGGGCAGATATAGCATTGCCTAGAAACACCCACATACTCCCACAGTCATTATAAAATTACACAGGCAGTAAAATTGACAATTAAAACACTAAAAGAAAAAAGGACCTTACCATCTGAGAACGACTCTTAGGGCATCTATTAATATCTTCAATCTTCTCATTTGCTGATGTGTCCAAAGAGATAGAGAGAGAGAAAGAGAAAGAAAATAGGATTAGATCAGGTGAAGAAGAGAGGAATTAGAGAATACCTGAGCTGTTGGCCTCAAATGCAGTATGTCCTTTCTGATCTATGTGGTGGACAGATTTTTTACCCTAATGTGGAAACTAAATCCTGCTTGAGCAACTGTGCAGCAGGGCCTGCTGAGATGTGACTGCTTTGGGGCTTTCCTCAGGGTGACTGCTCCCCACCCTGTATCCCGGAGCCCAGCCCCCCTGCAGCAGCTGAAACAGGGACGTTCACTTACAGCTGACAACTGCACACACAGCTACAATGACAACTACATGCCTACAGGAATCACTAAACCTTCTAGGCTGTGGGAAAAATGCCTTAGGAATGTGTATGTCAGGTGAGTAAGCATGCAAGTCAGACATGCAGACACATCTTGGAACTTTTGTCCTAATTTTGGACTATGAGTGTCTAAAATTTAAACAATTGGCTGGGGGAACAGCCATGTATCCTAAATAATTTGTTATATAATCACAGTTTAATTTCTATTATGTTGGCCAAGCTGAATAAATTTGTAGCTGAGGTTGACCGCAGACAGTAGCGGATTTAGGCATGGGTGACGTGCCGTTGCCCAGGGTGGCATCTTGCGGGGGGGGGGGGGGGGGCGGCGGCATCTTGCAGTGGGGCGGCACGAGGCACCCACACATTCCCCCTCAACAACCCCCCCCCCCCCCCCCAACAAATTTGGGGGCGTGTTGAAGCGGGTTTCGCCCAGGGCGCCATACAAGCTAGAACCGCCACTGACTGCAGAGGTCTGAAGTAGCCTATACAGTGCCTCAAAAAGTATCTGGACACTTCAAGGAATATTCCGGGTTCAATAGTTCAGCTCAATTGACAGGATTTGTGGCATAATGTTGATTACCACAAAAAAATTATTTTGACTTGCCCCTCCTTTTCTTTTAAAAAAAAAAGCAAAAATCTGGGTTCCTGTGAGGCACTTACAATGGATGTGAATGGGGCCAATCCATAAATGTTAAAATACTCACTATTTCAAAAATATAGCCACAAAACATAAACAATATGTGTGTTAATATGATTTTAGTGTGATAAAATCGCTTACTAACATTTTCTGTGTAAAGTTATATTCGATTTGACAAGTTTGTTACCATGATGATGTAATGTCAACAAACCCTAAAATGTCAGTAAAAACGATGATTTAAACAAAGTTACAGCTTTTAACAGAAGAATTAATGTAAGTGCTTTTGTAAAATTATTAGCTTCTCATTTCTGCCTTTAAACCTTCCAAAAATTGGCCCCATTCACTTCCATTGTAAGTGCCTAAATGGAAAACAGATTTTTGCTTTTTTTAAAGAAAAGGACTGACAAGTCAAAATAATTTTTTTGTGGTAATCAACATTATGCTACAAATGCTGTTGATTGAGCTTAACTTGTATAGAACCCAGAATATTACTTTATGCCAAAATTAAAAATGTAGGAATGTCATTGTATTAGATAAGAAAATATTATCCGTCAGATAGGGCAGGTCTGGTTTCAGGTTCAGCTGGCCTCTGTGTCATTCCCTTGAGACAAAAAAATTTTTTTTAGATAGCACAAGAGGCCTAAGTGGGATGGCCACATTGATGAGTCTCTAACAGAGATGTTATATAACACCAGTTTACCATTCACTGTACTTTCCGCTGTGAAGTAACTGAAAGCTTTCCGACTCTTACAACACATTTTAGAAGCCCAGAGGTAAAGAAAAATCTATTTTAAATCAGCCTTGGGAACAGTTGTTGACAGGGATCAGTTTCCTTTCTGACCATTGGGAAAAATCTTTTTCTAGTTCTGGTTGTGCGTTGACATGCACAATTTCACAGATAATGTAACTACTAACATTACAATTAAAAACATTAAATGATCATACTCCCTCCCATTGGGTGTGTCTACAAAGGCCACACCAGTTGCGGCAAGACTGTGACAGTAATATCATAAAATGTAATAAACATAATTTAAGTCTAATAAATGCATACTTTGAGCACAGTCTGACCATTTGATGTACATAAATAAACATCATAAATAACTTCACTTTCTATGCTATAATAAATCTAATTTTAGTCTAATAAAATGCACTGCTTTGAGCACACGTTTATTGTTTAAAATTTAAATAAACATCAAAAATTACTTTTTAATACTTTGAATACTTTGAATACTTTCTAATGTATTTCTAAAATCCAATTTTAGTCTAATAAATGCATACTCTGAGCACATAATTATTGGTTTAACTTAAAATAAATAACTAAATAAATAGACAAATAAACAAACATCAAAGCTAACTTCACTTTCTAATACTTTAAAAAAGTTTCTAATGTATTTCTAAAAACATTTGCTACAATGATTCCAATTTGAGTCTAATAAATGCACCCTTTGAGCACATAATTATTGCTTAACCTTAAAATAAATAACTAAATAAATAGATAAATAAACAAACATCACAAATAACATTTTGGTTAAATGTTTGCTACAATGATTCCAATTTGAGTCTAATAAATGCATACTTTAAACACATGGTTATTGCTTAAACTTATAAATAAACAAACATCAAAGATAACTTCACTTTCAAATACTTAAAAAGTATTATGTATTTCTCAAATAATTTGCAATAATAAATCCAATTTTAGTCTATTACAGGTAAATGGATATTTTGAGCACACAATGATTGATTAAAATAAAAATAAACATCACAAATAACTTCACCTTCTAATTTTATTTATATATTTATAAAATAATATGCTAAAATAAATCATTTTAGTCTAATCTTTGAGCACACAATACTTGCCTAAACTTAAAATAAATAAATACATATTTGATAAAAGCATTAAATTAATAGAAAGTTGATATAAACTAACAAATGATGGTATCAATTACACCTTCTTATGTATTTAAAAATAATTTAGTTTAATAAATGAAATGTTAATCTAATATAGCCTATGCATATTTTGAGCAGAAAAGTACCACACAATACTCTCCCACTACTATTTGTTAAACTCCCCAATCAACTCTTTCTGTCTGTCAGCAGAGAGACACAATCGCTCACCGATAACCTGGATGATCTCAGCCAGCAGCACGCCATCACTCACGTCCTGCTGCAGGTCTTTGATCAGACGCTTCTGTCCGGATTTCGCCAAGTAGTGATTTGCCCAGTCCGTGTAGATCTGTGCAACACAGGAGGGAAAAGATTGCTTAATAATCCATCCATCAAAAAACAAGGAGTTTAAACAACTTTGATTTAATAGTGAAGACAGTTTGCTCTGCCGTGTCCGTGCTCTATTCAAATCAGCTCTATTGTGTCACGTCTTCAGCACTGATGCTCAAATTCTCCAGTTTGACATCACAGAAAAGCCCTTTCACTGGGGCTATGGGGCAGGAGGAGAGAGACCCCGAGGGTGCTTGAATTAAATCACTGAATGGGTTTGAAAGGAGTCATGCTTTGTTTGCTGTTTCAAGTGGATCTCTCCACTGGACAGACTTAGAGACTAAAACCATAATGCTTGTTTGATAAAATAAATGAAAAGCTTCCTCTAAACATGTCTATAGTGGTATAAAACAGTCAAACCTTGAAAACCAACTAAATTTTGACATTATTTCAGTATCTTCTCTAACAAAAAAGTACTAAAAAGTAGCCTTCTTCAACCCAATGGTCTAGAGATTTTTCATCTATGTATACAGGCATTACACACTAACAATCAAAGACAAAATATTAGTCACACACATTCCTACAGGAGGCGAAAGTGCTTGCTGTGTGGTGTGTTTCATGATTAAATTAAGACTAAAGGTATTATTGCTGTTTTACTCGTGTGATGAATCAGTATATTACAGCTGGTAAACAACAGATGCACCCTGACTCCTCATACCCTCAATATAAAAACACACTCTCTCTGGTGGCATTTATTCTTACAGTTCTGCATCAGGGTAAACAACAACACAGAATCACATCTTTCAAGTAAACAGAGTAAGATTGTTTAGGAGTGGAGAAATGTACAAATCCAGTTCATGCTTTGAAGTTTTATGGACTAAATGAGTCAGTTGTAATTAAAGGTGAGGTGAAGACAGTAGTTGTCAGTCAATGTGAAATGAGAGTGAAGGTAAACATGCCCTCAAGGAACAAAAAGAAGAATTACACATGACACCTGTGTCAGACTGTGAGCCAAGTCTTAAAACCATCTCTGTGTAAACACCACAGTATCTTTTCATGTCAAGAGACATGCTGGTCAAAATGAGTACTGGTAATGTATTTTGTTCAACTGGTTATCTTATTACTTGCATAACATTATTACTTCATATGTCTTAAGTTAACTTATTACACAGCTCTGTAGAATACTTGATTCTGATCAATCGTGGCAGTCTTGACCAGTAAACTAATCTAATCTAATTGACCACTGTCCTAGGCATCACTCCTCTTTCTTTTCACATAACAATATAATTTAACACAAATCAATATAGCATGTACATTTATTTATTTGGTAAGTAGCTGTTTAATGAGGATAATGTCCTGTATTACAATAAAGGAATATTCCGGGATCAATACACGTTAAGCTCAATCGACAGCATTTGTAGCATAATGTTGATTACCACAAAAAAATTATTTAGTCGCACCCGTCCTTTTGTTAAAAAAAAAAAGAAAAAAAAAGAAAAAATCAAAGTTACAGTGAGGAACTTACAATGGAAGTGAATGGGGCCAATTTTTGGAGAACTTAAAGGCAGAAATGTGAAGCTTATAATTTTATAAAAGCAATTACATTCATTCTTCTGTTAAAACTCATGTGTTATTTGAGCTGTAAAGTTGTTTAAATTGTCATTTTTATGGTCATTTTAGAGTTTTAGGGTATGTTGACATTACATCATCATGGCAAAAAAGTTGTAAAATTGTCTATATTTTACACAGAAAAAAACTGGTAAGTGATTTGACCACACTTAAATCATGTTAACACGCATATTGTTTATGTTTTGTGGCTATACTTTTCAAACAGTGAATATTTGAACGTTTACAGATTGGCCCCATTCACATCCATTGTAAGTGCCTCACTGTAACCCAGATTTGTGCTTCTTTTTTTTTTTTAAGAAAAGGAGGGGCAAGTCAAAATTAGTTTTTGTTGTAATCAATATTATGCCAGAAACAATCATTTGTCTTTTAAAATGTCATATAAATGCTTTAGTCTGACTGGAATTGTACCAGTCTGATTTTTGCAAAGTTGGAAGTTACGCGATAGTAGCTCAGCTTCATCCAGGGTGACGCACAACGGGTATTCAGTACTTCCTTAGCTGATGTCCTTCCTTCAAATATTCGATAACACACTGTGTCAAGTATACTTGGACTGACTGTAGCATGATTATGCAAAAACCCGCTGCATCTCGATTATTTATCTGCAAACGCATGCAGATAAATAAAGTTACTACCACTACTACTACTATTGACTGAGACAGTAAGCTTCAGTCTCCCGGCTGGACTGGTTTAAATCAGGGATAACAAAGAATTGTGACAATCCTTTCACACGCACACACAAATCCTACTTTGTGTGGAAATCAAGCTAGCATGTGTATCTCTCATTTTTGTACTCTGTTGAAGTTGTAGATTCTGCTTGCCATCCATTCTTGACCATTGTATGAGCTTTCCTAAGTACGGACATGCCTTAGGGATGATTTGTCACAAAATGCCATCGCAAAACAACTTTGAGAACCTTGGGGAAACCGAACAGGTGGCTCTTGCACGCATTTGCTGATGAGTGTACTAAACTGTGTTAGTAAGACAAGGAAAATCAAAGTGGCATTTCCACTGTGTGGTACTTTTTAAAACAATTTACCAACAGCTGTCACTAAGACTCATCCTTAAACTGAAAGCTAGGAGGTAGAACATTGTTCAACTACAAAGACTCTCATTTCAAACACTAATAACAGGGCTGGCTATGCTGGACACAGATGTAGACCTGTTCCCATAGGCACAGCAGGCGAAGGCTACAGAACGTCCATTCAGGTTCACAAGAGATGGCTTTAAATAACACTGCGCTTTAAGGTAATTAAGATAATTTACTGAGGTGAGTGTTAGGTCAGGTAACTGCCTTACTTAAAGAAAAGGCTTAGATCAGCATGAATTTCCATGCTGGTCATGGTTGGTTTATGCTGGTTTTGAGCTGATCTAGCTGGTGAAGTTGATTGGTAAAGCTAGTTAAGAAGACTGATTAAACACCAGCTTGCCATGCTGAGGACCAGCATCCAAAACACATGCTGGCAAACAGTTATGCTGCAGTTTTAGAGAAAAATTATAAAAAATTAGTTTAATTATACACTCACTGAGCACTTTATTAGGAACACCATGATCCTATTAAAGTGCCCAACATGGATTTCTGCTGTTGTAGCCCATCCGTCTCAAGGTTCGATGTGTTGTGCATTCTGAGATGCTATTCTGCTCACTACAATTGTACAGAGTGGTTATCTGAGTTACCGTAGCCTTTCTGTCAACTCAAAGCAGTCTGGCCATTCTCCGCTGAACGCTCTCAATGACAAGGCATTTCCGTCCGCAGAACTGTCGCTTTTTTTTACACCATTCTGAGTAAACACTAGAGACTATTGCGCGTGAAAATCCCAGGAGATCAGCAGTTACAGAAATACTCAAACCAGCCCATCTGGCACCAACAATCATGCCACGGTTGAAATCATTAAAATCACATTTCCCCATTCTGATGGTTGATTATTTTATGCATTGCACTTCTGCCACACGATTGACTGATTAGATAATCGCATGAATAAGTAGGTGTACAGGTTTTCCTAAAAAAGTGCTAAATTAGTGTAAATCTAAGCATTTAAAAAATCATGCTCCTTCCCACTGGACAAGTCTACAAAGGTCACAACCCAATGCCATCAGAATTATATGACAGTAATATCATAAAATATCATAAATCTACATTTAGTCTAATAAATATTTTTTGACTTTGAGCACAAGGTGACCACTTAAATTAAAATAAATTAATAAATAAATAAGCATAAACCACAAAAACTTTCTAAAAAAAAAAAAAAAAAGTTTCTAATGTATCTCTAAAATAATTAGCAATGATAAATAAATTTTTTTTCTAATAAATGCATACTTTGAGCAAATGGTGATTGCTTAAACTTAATGCTTAAAATAAATAAAAACTAATTAAAAACTAACAAATGATTGAATCAATTATACCTTGTATTTTACAAGGTATAAAAGTTATAATAAAAAGTACAATTTATTTTTAAATCCTTAATTTTAATAAATTAATATGATCTTAACAATAATGCAGGGTTCTTCAAAGGTTTTTCGGTACACTATTTGAGAAAAAATATACATTAGTTAAATTTTAGATCTATGTCTTTGACTTCATGAAGTGCACTGCAAGAAGTTATTTCTACCTTATGTGATCCTAAAAAAATGACATTCATTGGTGTTTTCAACCCACTGTATTCAGGTTTATTCAGTTATATTATATACAATACTTCCTTTCACTTTAATAAAATAATACATTTGCTGTACAAGTTACCCCATGAAGCACATTTTAAGATTAACTGACAACTTTTTTTTTTTTTTTTTTTTTTTTCAGAATGCATTCCCAGGGAACATTTCCCTTAAAGTGCATGAAATTATTACAATCCAAAATCAACCCACAGGCTCATAAGCATATAGAGGGAATTATAACAAATATCATTGACATTATAAGGAACAGAACATAATGACATGAAAAAAATAACTTAAAAATGTGCTACATCTAAATTTACTGGTGTTATTCAAGTAAAAATTAAATACGTAAAAAATAACCACTGAAGCAACCTGAATACATAAGGCTACACCAACAAAACTCATTTTAAGGGTTGAATCAGGTAAAAAAGTAACTCCTAATGGTAACAATTGCAGGTTACCACTTTTTGCAGTGCAGTCAGCATTAAGACAATATGCTTTTGCCGTTTGATGCTTACATTTCTCTGACCTGCATGAAATGACTTAAATTTAGAAGCAACCACTGTAGTCCTAAAATTTAATCTAATCTTCACCTCAATCACCAATAAACATCTTAAAAGACCTGCAGTGACTCGCTACAATCAATTGTGCAGAAAGTCTGGGCAGTAGCTACCTGCTACACAGATCATAATATATCGACCCCCAATACCCTGCCCACCACAGCAAGAGATCTTACCAATTTGTAGTGATTACAGGACGACCTGCTGTGACGTCTCTCTGGGATGTACATCCTAACATTCACAGCCATTATGTTTTCACAGGTGAAGTGGGCTTGTAAATGTAGAGACTGTAAGGAAGTCCTGGAACATTCGTGTCCGTAATCAAGTCAGTGAGGTGAGGGTGAGGGGTGGGGTTTGGGTAATTTTAGCAGTGAAATGTATTCTGGAGCATCGTTGTGAAATTCTTGCTTAAGATATATCTCTCTCTGCCACGCTTAATGTCAAATGCCGAAACCTTGACATCTCAGATTCTTACTTCTACTTTCCTAAGAAAGTATCACAATTCCTATTGGAATTTCTATCATAAACTTGGAACAAATATAAAAAAAAAAAAAAAAGAAAAAAGAAAAAAAAAAAAGAAACAAGATCCTACTTGACAATATGAAATTCTGAAAAATGTGTTTATCCTGTTGGACATTATTTTACTCTTAAAGTAGTCTTGATGCTATTTAGCCATTAAGATTGGTTCCAAATAATAATAATAATAATAATAATAATAATAATAATAATAAAACAAGGAATCTTGTACAGATTACATTTTTTTAACTAAGTATCTGTTTTACTCTACATTGCTGTTACTTTTTTGTTGTATTGTTTTCCTCTTAATATTTTAAACAAATATTTGTTTATTCCTTTTGAACAATGATATCTACTTAAAGGGATAGTTCCCCAAAAATCATTTACTATCATTTACTCATGCTAATGTTGTTCCAAACCTGTATGACTTTCTTTGACGTGGGACACCAAAGGAGAGGTTAAGCAGAATGTCTGAGCTGCTCTCTTCCATACAAAGAAAGTGGATGGGGACCAGAGGATGTCAAGCTCCAGAAAGGACAAAAGGTGCTATAAAAGCAACATTAAAGCATTTAATATGGCTTGTGCTTAATATTTCAAGTCTTCTGAAAACATATGATGGCTTTGTATGAGGAAAAGTCTAAAAATAATTTGTTATTCACTGAAACTCTTGCTTGACAACTATGATCACAATTCACATTTATTGTATTGAAAAGAGCAGGTTGGACATTCTGCAATTTCTTGTGTGATCTACGTAAGAAACTAAGTCATGCATGTTTCCAAAGACAGGAGGGTGAGTAAATGATTTCAGAATTTTCCTTTTTGGGTGAACTATCCCTGTAAGTCTGGTGGTCTAATGTTTGATCCAAACAACAAACCTTACACCTTTTTTTTTTTTTTTTTTTTATGTAACCAAGACATAACACAAGTTAAATGCTTCTATTCATGCTTCACTCACTAAAAACACACATCTGGGTGATGCTGGTCTCTTATGCAGGTTTACTCTTATTCTAAAGCCACTGTTGTCAAGTAGGGCTTTGTCTTTTTCACACGCAATTGCAACATGTATATGTACACAAACCTATGTCCTCAAATACACCAGCTTTACATGTCAAGTGAGGAACAGAGAACATGGGAGGTTTGGCAGCTTCTTGAGAGGTGGTGACAACTACTAAGAATGAGTCTGAGGGGGTGGTGAGAGGGTAATGGATGGTCTACATCTCCCTATGCCCCATTTAACTTCAGCTCAAACTTTTTATACCAAAAATCACAACCATTCAGCTACAATAATACATTTGAATATTACATTCCAAGACTGGTCTTACATTATACAAGACCCCCAAGTTAAGAACTGAAGTCACTGTATGCAATAACTATACAATTTTCAACCCATTAAAATATGATTTTAACATGGCTCTATTCTCCTGCCATCTGTGTTGTGTAAAGTCTGCTCTCTGATGGCTGGTGCAGCAGTGGTGTCAAGTGTTGTGTAATTTTCCTCTAGAATGTTCGCTCTAATCTAATAATGCATTGTGGCCAGACACACAGACCACAGATGTCTTGTTTATTTATGCTCCTCTAAACAGCCCTACAAATTCAATTTTACAAATAATTGTAGGCTATTCTTTCCCTTAGCCGTATTTCCGGGTTACTCCACCACAACCTTAAAGTTCAGAATCTTTCAGTCATATTATCTTGTGAAGAGATTCCTCTTGCTGATATGCCAACTAGACTTTGACAGTTCCTCACAAACAATTGAGTCTATATGAAATATATCTTATTTCCAGTTTATCCATACATCTATCCATCCACAAAATTAAATATTATCCTCAATTAATTTTAAAATTTGCCATGGAAAAAAAAAATCTGTGACTACTTGTTTTAGAACTTCCTTTTTTTTTTTCTCTCTCTCTCTCTTTCTAGACCAAAAACTTTCTATGGCTAAATAAAGAGGATAATTCAGATATTTAAGTTAACACAAAATGAAAATAGACCCTATTTACTAAAAAAAAAAAATAATAAAAAAAATGCTTCTCTTTTTATGAGCAATTCAATTATTATATAAAAAAAAATTATTTGTAATCTTTCATTAAAATATATACCTCTGAATTTGGAAACTGTAGGTTGACATTTCTTTAGCTAAAATCAGTCTGTGCAAACCGAATTTCAAAACACTGCCCCCGGTGGCCAAAGCAGTAACTGTTGTTAGGCATATGGGCATATGTTAGCTCCATTTTCTGGGTGAAAACGCGCACAAAAAGCGAGTTGTAAAGAAAGCTGTTTTCAGCTGTATAGGCCATAATACAGTGAAGAGAAATGCATATTTTTATAAAATTAACCCCCCGACCCAACCCCCAAACCTAAACCTAATCATTAGTGAAATAAAAATGTAATGTTAAAGGAAAAAATGCAACCTCTGAATTGCTCTTGTACCTGATTATGTGAATGCAGTGACTTCCAGGTTTCAGCATGAGATCTGAACCTGGGTCTTTCACGCTGTCAATGCAATTAGCTTCCGGTCTCGCCACGGGGGAAGGTAAACATGATGGAGCCGATGCAAAAATGTCTGATAGGTGATGCCACTTGTTGGTGAGTCGGCATAATTTGGTCGATCCTAGGGAACTGGAATTCTCGGAAACAACCCACCACTTTTCACGATTAAATAAATTCCCAATGGATAAAATCAAGTCCCATCCTACATTTTTTTTCACTCGAAAAATCATCACATTACAGATGTAAAATTGGTTGCAAATGTATAATCAATACTCAAAATCAATTACTTGAGAACCAGTGTTCTAACAGAGTTCTGATGATGTCTCAGGATTGAAGGACATATTAAAGGAATATTCTGGGTTCAGTAGTTCAGCTCAATCGACAGCATTTGTGGCATAATATTGATTACCACAAAATTTTATTCTGACTTGCCCCCCCTTTTCTTTAAAATTTTTTTGAAAAAAATCTGGGTAACAGTGAGGCACTTACAATGGATGTGAACGGGGCCAAGCCGTAAATGTTAAAATCCTCACCGTTTTAAAAGTAGAGCCACAAAACGTAAACAATATACATGATTTTGGTGTAATAAAATCACTTGCTATCCTTTACAACTTCATTGCCATGACTATGTAATGTCAACAAACCCTAAAACCCTAAAACGACAATGATGATTTAAACAGCTTAAAAGCTAAAATAATCTATGAATTTTAACAGAATAATTAATGTAAGTGCTTTTATAAAATTACAAGCTTCACATTTCTGCCTTTAAAACCTCCAAAAATTGACCCCATTCACTTTCATTGTAAGTGCCTCACTGTTAACTCGATTTTTGCTTTTTTGAAAGAAAACGAGGGACCAGACAAAATTATTTTTTGTGGTAATCAACATAATGCCACAAATGCTGTCAGTTGAGCTTAACTTGTATTGAACCCGCAATATTCCTTTAAGGGTCCTCTGGTTCATCATGAAGGAAAGCTGAAAAGTGAATGGAAATGCCTGCATTACTCAAAGCATTTGACATGACAACACGACCACATGAAACTAGTGACAAATCAATGTACAATGACAAAAGGTGAATTAAGTTTTTATTTTTTATTTTTTTATAATATGAACTATATGCTACAAATATTTGACCTTAAAAAAATAAATAAATAAATAAATAAAACTGAAAGGACAATTTAATGTCTGTCCTTGTATTTTATTGTCTGGTAAATATTTCTATTGGGTTTTGAAATGAAGTAAAGCAAAGAGAACTCTGATTACTGTTTAGACATAGTAATTAGTAAATAATCCCTTTAAAATCTAAAAAAAAAGTCCTTAGTAGCTGATTACTTTTTGTAGTAACTTCCACAACACTATTTTTCAGGCTTTGGTATTACAATGTGGTGGTCCGAGTTATTTTAAAGTGTATTAATAACATGAGTTTTGAGCCTGTCGTGTGTAAAGCTGCTAAAGAACACACCAATGCAGTCCATTATCCATAACTGGGACAGGCATTGTAACAAAGATGAATAGATCTATACCCAAGGCAGACAATAATCGTCCCACTTAATCAAAGAGAACTCGCTTAGGAGAGATGGTCTATGGGAAATTAATATCTGCCCAAATTCTTGTGTCTGCTTATTATAGATGTGTTCATATCTGTCAGATTTTATCTGGGCAGCATGTTATTAAGTTTGTTTCAAAACAATTGTGTAATGAAAACAAGTGAATGTGAAAAACACCAATATGATGAAATAGTGACTGGGTCGGTTTGTATAAGAAATACACACAGGGTCAAAGTGAGAGCAGAGTATCAAGAGGACAAGAGGGTACTTGAACGTTAAACCATCATCACATATCTTCAACGAATTAATCTAAACTAACAAAAGGAAACATTGAATCAGTACACAATAAAACCTCATCCATACACAAGGGAAAATAAAGGAACACACGCTATTCTCTGCTGAGCACCCAAGACAAAGAGGCATAGACCAGCTACCAACATAACAACTTAAATAGATGCATTTTATCAAATTCACTCACACACTGGAAGCTTTTGTTAATGCTTCAAGAGGTCTGTCCTTAGTTTTCTCATGCCCCTCTCCTTACATCACTGCCACGACCCCTAAACCGCAATTATCCTCCTCGCGTGACCCAAAAGTGCCCTCCTTTTAAGTGTTTTCCCTCAGCTTGTGATCAGGTTTCGGCCTAGTTAAATTAGCTGTCCTCTCACCCATCAGGAAAAGGAAACCTCAATTCCTGGAGGAGAGTGAACCATTTTAGACAGTTACCACACAAAAGCAACAAGATGACAGAGGGGAAAAAAAATACATATTTGGGTTTCTTCAGAGAGATTTAAATGAGGGCAGGAATAAAACACAGCACTTCAATGGACAGCTTAACAACTTTTAAGAGTTTTTCTACAGTACCTTGTATGTAAACGTAATTCTAAAGCGAGACAGTATTTTCAAAAATGACTTCCAATAAAACTTCGACTTACAATACTGTATGTATGATTGTGGTAGATGCATAGCTAACTAAGACTGCAACCTTAATTTATGCTGCAGTTGTGTCCTCCTGGGAAGTTCCTACCTATGAGTTTAGAAATCACAATTATGATTATGATGGTATACAGGTCGCAAAAAAGGTACAGAATAAATGTAATATTTCTTTCTCACTGTTTCACTTCCCGACAAATACTGCAAGTTCTTGAAAAATCAGTGAAGAGCATAGGATGTGCAGCGATGTGTAATTGATGCTTTATTTATTGTATTATATCATTATTGTGCTGCAACAGAGAAAGATGAAAAGAATGGCTTTGTCTTAAAGGCATATCATCCTATTAACTGTTTAAATGAGTACAGTAAGCTAGTATTTTCTGGCAAGCTTGGTCGCTACAAATATTGTTCAAAAAATTCGTACAACAAACACAATTACTAATTCTAATTAAACAATTACACATTATTATTATCAATACCAATTTGCTTTCACCATGATTCTTTGACATTCCCCCAACTCAATGTCAGGGCACAAAGTAAATATGACATTGTGGTGCCGCTCATCTGTACCGATCATTCCAACATGACAGCTTTATACTAGTGATGTCCAATTCAAAAGCATAGTTTTTCTTAAAGACTGATCTGTATTTAAATTATTAAAAAGATTATGTGATAAACAGCATTTTTAACTAACAGAGTGACTATTTGCAGTAGGTGTAAATAGCACCTTCCACACAGCAGGGCTATTTGCACTCAAATAGTCTGGTGGAAACACAGAAATTAAGTGTTGCTGTAATAGCGTAGTGTGTAAAGATGGTGATGATGAGTATTTATCAAGTGGACGTGCCAGGTTCGATTCCCCCCTTTGTCCCACTTTTTCCCATCTTGTCTCCTGTATCCACTCTAATATGTTCTTTAATACTACTTATAACAATAAACAGAAATTAATATAATGGTTTATTTATTTTTTTTGTATTATTTTGTATTATTTATGTTAGGGAGTTGAGAGAAAGGTTTGATGCGGGTAACATTAACAATGCTTTAACTATAGTAATATTGTGGTAACCATGCTTTTTGGCCATAGTATATATATTTTTTTTCTCCCATTTTCTCCCCAATTTGGCATGCCCAATTCTCAATGCGCTTGAAATCCTTGTGGTGGCACAGCAACTTGCCTTGATCCGGGTGGCTGAGGACGAATCTCAGTTGCCTCCGCTTCTAAGACAGTCAGCCCATGCATTTTATCACATGGCTTGCTGAGCGTGTTACCACGGAGACCTAGCGAGTGTGGAGGCTCACGCTATTCACCATGGCACCTATGCACAACTCACCACACACCCCACCGAGAGTGAGAACCACCTTATAACAACCATGAGGAAGGTAACATGTGACTCTACCCACCTTAGCAACCGGGCCAATTGGTTGTTTTGGAAGCCTGGCTGGAGTCACTCAGCACTCCCTGGATTCGAACTTGCGATTCTAGGGGTGATAGTCAGCATCTTTGCTTGCTGAGCTACCCAAGCCCCTTGGCCATAGTTTTAATGCAATTAACCATGGTGTTACTACAGCAATATGGTGTTAATATAGTAACCATGTTTAATTTTGTGGTTTACTATGATTTTACTACATAATACCATGGTGATACTATGGTTACTGTAGTAAAGCCATGGTTAGTTTTTGTAAGGCAAGGTTAGGGTTAGGTTTAGGTATAGGGGTTGGTGTAGGTTGGTGTCTATGAGACACAGTAATCACACTGCAGTGATACTGTATGTTAGTATTTTATAAGGAGTGTAAATAGCATCTAACACTATTTGCACTCAATGCAAAGAAGATTATTGAGTAATGTGTTAAATGTGTCAGTGTTCATTGTTATGAATCGGATTATTGGAACAAATCGATTTGCTAACATGAATTTCTGACAGACAGCACTCAATAAGTCACTAAAAGTACAACTAAAATCAAAGGCTATTTGTAAAATGAATAAAAATAATAATACAATTCAGCTAATTTGGTGAGTATACCCTTGTGGGTGAATGCCATGTTGGATATACAAGTGGAGTTCACATGTGTTTTGTGTGTGTGGCTCTCTGGTTGTGTCCGCCGGGCAACACAAGCACTTCAAGTGGCTTTGGCCTTGTGCTAACACGACAAGCTCCAAGAGGAGCTCTTGATTGCTGTGATGTCTGCGGTTTGGAGATGAAAGAGCAAGCATTAGATTGATGTGAGTGAGCTCAGAAAAATACGACCTTTGGGACTGTGAGAGTTCAGTTAGGATTAAGAGCCACATTCAGACCAAACAGAAAGCTGGAAATGTTGACTTGAGTTCACACAAATGCTGCTTTCAAGATGAACAACTTAACACATTACTCCAATGGGAGCTAAGAAAGTTCAGTGGCATTAATGCTAACCGGAATGGGGCTACATGATGACACTTGAGCTGCGGTTCTCAAAATAAACACTACACTTTTAGTTTCAACACACTGACTGATACAAGCACACAACCTGCCATCTGCTGCACGTACGTAAGTGCTGTTTTCAGCGAAAGGACTATGAGGCAGCGTACAGAGTGAATACAGCTGTACTGTAGAGGCTGTCAGCTCTAACAGGTGGGTTGACGTGGGTCTACCCTCTCAGCAGGGCACTAAACACCATTAACTACTCCTCACCTTCAACAACTTGACAGCTGTCTGCCCAACCTGCGCTGCATGAATAAGTGATTTTATAGAAATGAAAGTTCTCTCTTGCTATTTGTAGAAATATGAATATTACAGACAGCCTATTGTTTCAACAATAAACTCAGACTGTAAGCAAGTGTGCCATAACCTTTCACAGTACTATAACTTCGCCATAATCTCATCATAGTAGTGCATTGGTGGAATGTAACTTCAGGTAGAGCACATTTTACAGACTGAAAAAGGCATTTGCTGGAGCTGTGGCCCAGAGGTTAGCATATGTGCTCCAGATGCATTTAGCTTTGGTGCTCATGGAAAACAAGGGTTCAAATCAAGTCCGCATCATGTCCCAATCATGTTCCCTAAAGCAAGCATCACTATTACTATTGCTCATATTTAATGTAGGGTTAGGGATTTGAACAAACCCTTAACCCTAAGTATTAAACTTTGGCACGTTAATCGCCCTTCAGTTTGATATACGAACATGAATGATACCTCAAATTGAGCAGGGATCAGATTATAATGGAACAGACTTATGCAGGAGAACAAAACAAAATGAAACAGAACAAAATGAAACGAAATACAACAAAACACAAAACATAAAACGAAACGAGAAACAAAATGAAACAAAACAAAATGGCACCCAAACCATATCTTAGGACCAGAATATCATAGAGTCTTGGAGGTGTTTTTTTTTTTTTTTTGTTGTTGTTCTTTTTTTTAACTTGGGCCAGTAAGCAACCATCTAGCAACCACCCAGACTACCCAACCAACTACCTAGCAATGCCAACACCTTAACAACCACATAGAAAAAAGCCAAAAAGATAATTGGAAAAGGCATTTCTTTGATATTAATGGCCCTAGTGCCACATGGTTCTTCTGCCTCATGTGGGCAGTCTATCAATCTTTAATCAAGTATGCAATAAAAACCAGAGAACAAACTTGCTATTAGAGGAAATTAGGGAGATGATTTAAGCAGCTCTTTCCTACGGGGTCAAATTTAGGTGACTCTTGATAGTAAATCATGAGCTCTTTTAAAATTCATAAATGGAGTCATAGTGGCATTTGAATGCTCAAATATGAAATGTGGATCTGAACTTAAAGTAGTTTAATCTATAGTATGTCTTGATTAGGTTTGAAGCTAATTAATATGTTTATCTCATATCCTTTGGGTTTGAAAAGCTGCACAAAAAAAGAGTCGGACATTCTATAATGAAGTGAATGAATGCCTGTAGAATCTCATCAATTTGTGAGGTGCTTTCAGCATTCATTCTATTCCCTTCAACTATCTATAACACTACAGTATTCATTGTTGATATTATCTAGTCACAGTGACACATTTTAGCCTCTATCTCATCCTCTCTTTCTCTCATAAATACATGCAATCTTAAACATATTCAGTTCTCTGCCACTTGTGCTGGGCTTCATATGTAATACATAATTAAACAGCACCCCTTATCACCTCATCTCCAGACAAGCAATAAGCCGTCCTGCCTTTGTGGCTTTGACATGCTGTGGATAAGACCATGGGTGTATGTGTAGTAGAAAAGGATTAATAAAGAGAATATGTGCAGGGTGTTTTTCTGATATAACACTGAATTCTTAATAAGATGAGACTTTTGCTGTATTAAAACCCCTCAAACCATACAGCTGTTCAATGCAAACACTCTATCACAGCAAATAAAAGCGAAACCTCGAAGTCCAGGTTTTCTGTTAACAGAAAGCATCACATCATAATGCATGACAATTTGAACAAGTGTTATATATATAAAAAAAATTTAAAGCATCGACCTGATTAAATCAGGTATGACAGAATATGATCAGTTGCTCAGAGAATTTTCTGGATACCTCAGAAGAAACGTGGACTAATTGTGCTGTCCACACTGAAGATAATAACAATAATGATAAAATCTTTAATAATAATGAATCTTACATATTTAAGTGTATTTTGTCTTGTGGCCCTAGCACATTTTTTCACTTAAATATCAGGTGAAATGACCTTGTTTTAGGGATGTTTATCTATCTTTACTGGAAAATAAGTCAAATACAGTCCTTAAGAATAGGATTTTTTGCAAACACCCACACCCCAAAAAAAAAAACCCTGAAACAAGCATTTTAAAACTAAAGAGTCACAAGAAATCTGCAAAATAAGGAAATGTATTTTAAAAATGGCAAAGTTTTCGCAACTCATGCACAATGCTCTTCAACAAAATTCAAGGGAGAAATGGGGCTCAGCACATAACAAAACAAAGTGTCAGCTGAAATATTAAAGTAAAAAGACACCGTAACCAGCATATTGCAAAAAAGTAATATCATAAACAGCATCAGGTGCAGGTTTGCACAGCTTCTCAATTTGAACAAATAAGCAGCAATGTTTAGTTTATACACAACTAAATAGCATACCCGGCAGGTATTCAACACTCAAATAAAATCCTTTAATTATTTTACCAGTTTCATGCTCTGATTGTTTTGATTCCAGTGCCACAGCATCACACTCATCTTCCTTTTACCCTTTATCTTCCTCACTTCAACTGCCGGTGGTCAAGATAAACAGAGCCCATTTACAATCCATCAGAGGAAGAGTACAGCATCTATCTACCGCAAAACTCTTTTTAATACACTATCCACAGAGAGATTAAAAAAAGGTGAGGAAAGGTCTGAAGGAGAGGAAAGAAAGATAGACTGGAAAAAGAAATGTAGTGGAGTCTCAACTCCACATTAAGAGACAGATGAAAGAGTGGATGGAGATCAGAGAGAGCAATAAGAGAGAAAGTAAATGAGACAGACCTCTCACCACTAATGTTGTGCCATGCTGGGGGGAAGCTGCCTATGGTCTGAAACACACGCTCAGGGGAGGAGACATCAGCGAAATGCCCACATGAGCCACACCAAACAGCCGAAGGGGGTGGGGAGGAGAGACCAGCTGGATAGGCAGGCCTCCGTCAGCAGTGGATGGGGGAATCCCTCCTCTCCTCCCCCACACGACCCCTCGATTACACCCGCTCCCTCCATCAGTCCATAACTCCCATGAAAGGTCTCTTTAGAGCACCATTAGTCAAGCATGGAAAACTTTACATCATCCTATAAAACAACCTATCAACTCAAATTTGTCAACAAGCGAAATAAAAGAAAGAATAGGAACTAAGCATTCTTAAATGGATGACCAAAACTCATTATCTTCCTCTAATGCATCACAACTTATTGTGAACTTTTGCCAGCAAAGTTTTGATCATGTAAACAATAATGCATTATTATTTCCCTAATGCCTCATAAGATCACTACTAATCAAAGTGCAACTAACTGCATACACAAGCCATGCTAATTAAAGTTTTTCTCAATCGCTTTGGCTAAATTCTCGAATGAGAAATATTTTTTTCAAAATATTACGTTTAAATCTCTGAACAAGTTAGTCTTGTTCACACCAGATTTTAACTTCTTATTCATTTAAGCAAATTGCACATGTTTTGGCACAAGTGTGCAAAAGAGTAAGTACAATTGTCCACAATTTGCACAATAACTAAATGCACATGGCTTGCTGATCAAAACTGATGAGTTGATTCTCAGTGAAATTGTCATACTCTTCACAACTTCTTAACATTCTTTCATCGTGTGAGCCATTACATGCAAATTGATCCATTCAATTATCGAAATCTGTCAGACATACACTACCGGTCAAAAGTTTTGAAACACTTTATTATATTTTTTTTCACATTTTAGAATAATAGTAAATTCATCAAAACTATGGAATAACATAAATGGAACTATGGGAATTATGTTGTGACTAAACAAAATCCAAAATAAATCAAAACTGTGTTATATTTTAACATCTTCAAAGTAGTCACCCTTTGCCTAGAATTTGCAGACATGTACTCTTGACATTTTCTCAACCAGCTTCTTGAGGTATCACTATGGGATGCTTTTTAAACAGTATTGAAGGAGTTCCCATCTATGTTGGGCACTTATTGGCTGCTTTTCTTTATTATTTGGTCCAAGTCATCAATTTCAAAAACTTTTTGTTTTAAATAAAATTTTAGTTTTATAATGAAATAAATTAATATGGTGGCACAATTATATTTTTGGCTACAAAACTAATTTCAAACATTTAAGCATACACCTTCAGATCAAAAGATTTTTAAGATCATGAGAAACATTTCAGTCAAGTGTTTCAAAACTTTTGACCGGTAGTGTACATGTATATTCTTTAAATATCTATGACATGGAATGTGTTTTCGTTGTTGCATTTTTTATTTTATTTTTTTTTTATTTTTTTGGGGGGGGCAATTTTCTGTTCACTATCAAATCAAATCACTTTTATTGTCACACAACCATATACACAAGTGCAATAGTGGGTGAAAGTCTTGGGTGCAGTTCCGAGCAACATAGCAGTCATGACAGTGATGAGACATATACCAATTTACAATAAACATCAGATTTACACAACACAATTTACATATCTAATATACACATAATTACACACAGCACAATATACAAATAATAATATACAATGTACAGTATACAATACACACAATATAGAATACACATACACACAATATAGAATACACATTATACAATAAAAATAGTATATATAAAATATACAGTAGGTTGCATTGTGCTGTATTGACATTCAGGCTGTCGGGTTGATAGTCAGTTGCCAGTGAGAGAGAAATTAATTTATGACAGTCCAGTGTAAGATTAATAAAGTGCAGTGCTGATGTATATTGATCGAATTGGAAATTTTGCGCAATCCTTTGAATAGCAGTATAGCAACAACAAGTTTGTTTACTCATGGTGGCTGCCGATTCTTCGCGTTTCTCAGTGCTTTGTGCGTCATACCTGTCATCACATGCTGCAGCACCTCCTACAGTTCTTCTTTTCCCAAAAAGTACCTACCCTGCAATAGGAGATAAAAAAGTGCCTCTAAATGGCTAAGAGGAACTATAATTCCTTATGTGCAAAAGCTACAAAAATTGAGTAGTTCCCCAAAAAGTACTTAAAATGGGCTTTAGTTCCAGCAGGGGGAAAGGGCCTAAAGTCTCTGGATTTCCACAAAATAATATTTAAGTGAACTGAATTTGCGCTGCATTTATGTAGTTCAGCATTGTCAACCTTGTGCAGACCCTTAGGGTCTTAAAAATTATTTTCCTTTTTTTTTCACATCTGTGGTGGCGTAGTGTGTGATGTGTGTATGGTACAGTCTGTTGGTGTGATCTGTGGTATGGAGACACGAGGTGTTGCCAATGACCGAGCTCTCGCCAAGCCACAAATTACAAGCCAAATTTCAATTTCTGGGGATCGCCTAAGTTTCTGCCTTCGTTCCCACACTAAAGAGCCCTGGAGGCTGCAAAATGAAAGCATGCTTAAAAATATATAAGCCGCACAGGGGTTCTTACTCAGTCAGATGTTTTGAAACTGTGATAGCGGGAATTTAGAGCTAGAACATATTTAAGTAGGGTTAGAAGCTACTGTGAAACTGTAGTTTGCCAAGCTATGTGCTAATGTAATCTAAAGCAGTTAAACTAAAGTTAACTACACTTAATTTTATTTTTTTAAAAGATAGCTACACTACAAGCTACTATTATGGCTAAAGCTAACATTGACACTATTTAGAAGGGCAATATCTTTTTAACGATAACTAATCAGATGATATAATTTATTTTTACAATCAGAGAAGTATTTATCAGGAATCACACTAAATAAGACTAAAACACTAATATGTCAAACTGAGTAATGAACAGCAGTATTTTAGCTAACAGCTAATAAGATGTAAAGTGCCACACAGGGATTGTAAATCTAGAAATATAAACAAACATACACTATATTGCCAAAAGTATTCGCTCATCTGCCTTTAGACGCATATGAACTTAAGTGACATCCCATTCTTAATCCATAGGGTTAATATGACGTCGGCCCACCCCTTGCAGCTATAACAGCTTCAACTCTTCTGGGAAGGCTTTCCACAAGGTTTAGGAGTGTGTTTATGGGAATTTTTGACCATTTTTCCAGAAGCGCATTTGTGAGGTCAGACACTGATGTTGGACGAGAAGGCCTGGCTCGCAGTCTTCACTCTAATTCATCCCAAAGGTGCTCTGTCGGGTTGAGGTCAGGACTCTGTGCAGGCCAGTCAAGTTCTTCCACACCAAACTCGCTCATCCATGTCTTTATGGACCTTGCTTTGTGCACTGGTGCGCAGTCATGTTGGAACAGGAAGGGGCCATCTCCAAACTCGTCCCACAAAGTTGGGAGCATGGAATTGTCCAAAATCTCTTGGTATGCTGAAGCATTCAGAGTTCCTTTCACTGGAACTAAGGGGCCAAGCCCAGCTCCTGAAAAACAACCCCACACCATAATCCCCCCTCCACCAAACTTCACAGTTGGCACAATGCAGTCAGACAAGTACCGTTCTCCTGGCAACCGCCAAACCCAGACTCGTCCATCAGATTGCCAGATGGAGAAGCATGATTCGTCACTCCAGAGAATGCGTCTCCACTGCTGTAGAGTCCAGTGGCGGCGTGCTTTACACCACTGCATCCGACGCTTTGCATTGCACTTGGTGATGTATGGCTTGGATGCAGCTGCTCGGCCATGGAAACCCATTCCATGAAGCTCTCTACACACTGTTCTTGAGCTAATCTGAAGGCCACATGAACTTTGGAGGTCTGTAGCGATTGACTCTGCAGAAAGTTGGCCTCCTCTGCGCACTATGCGCCTCAGCATCCGCTGACCCCGCTCTGTCATTTTACGTGGCCTACCACTTCGTGGCTGAGTTGCTGTCATTCCCAATCGCTTCCACTTTGTTATAATACCACTGACAGTTGACTGTGGAATATTTAGTAGCGAGGAAATTTCACGACTGGACTTGTTGCACAGGTGGCATCCTATCACAGTACCACGCTGAAATTCACTGAGCTCCTGAGAGCAGCCTGTTCTTTCACAAATGTTTGTAGAAGCAGTCTGCATGCCTAGGTGCTTCATTTTATACACCTGTGGCCATAGAAGTGATTGGAACACCTGAATTCAATTATTTGGATGGGTGAGCGAATACTTTTGGCAATATAGTGTATCTACTAAAATTAATCTGATCTCCGAAAGCAGAATACATGACAAAGAGGCAGGCGGACTGGCCATTGGGAGAACCGGGACTTTTCCCAGTGGGCCGGCCGTGAAATGGGGCCGCATGGGCCAGCGCATTATGCAGAACGCGCCACAAAACGGCGGCGTGACTTTTGGGCCAGTTTCTGTGTAAAATCCCGGGCCGAATTTTCTTCCCAGTCCGCCCCTGCAAAGAGGACATTTTGGAGTGTACATTTGAATATTGCCTTAGTTCACCTTGCTGCAGAGCTGTTATGTAGCATTTTGTCACGCTTTGCTACTTGTTGTAAAAAATAGCTTGCAACTGAAAGGCTACACTGTTTTGAAAACTTTTAAGATACAGTCATGCTACTAAAAACTGTATTGCATCGCAACTTTTAGTTAGTTAATTCTAAACACGGGGCTTAAGGATGCATTATAAAGTAATTGAATGTGGCTTACACTGTTGTAACACTCCCAACAGTAGTTATGTAACATTTCTAATGATGACTTTAATAGTTTTCTCACTAAATCAGCCTCAACAATAGCTAATTGCCTTTTTACAACTTAATCAAAGTCTGAGAAAAACACATTGAACATTTTAACTGATTTATTGTGCTTCTCCAGCACTAGTTGATATGTGGTGAACATAGACATACATGTGTAGGGCAATAGTGAACAACCTCATTAAAAAACAACAGCTCTGAATCACAGGCTGCACTCGCCATTCATTCTGTAAATGCTGGTAAAATAAATCCAAGTATGTGTGGACAATGCGGGGGCTCACCCTGTGGAGAGGTCTCTTTGTTTTTGGAGACCCCCATCATCTGCTTTTCAAGGGTTTTGGGGATGGATAGCGGGGAAAGGGGGGTGGATAGGTCCCTACTGCCAGGCTGTTGGGGGGTGGGTGGGACATATGGGTTTACTGGGGCTATGACACAAAATCGCTAGGGATTCAGAGGCACCCTAGCTGTTCTGAAAGAGAAAAGAGCTTGTGGGGGAGGGCTGTGTAAACTCAGGACCAAGTCATAATGACGAGATACTTGTAAGGACCTTTCAACTGCTGATGGTTCTGTTAGATACTGTGTTACCACACAAGTTCTAATAAATAGTTACCACTGTAATCAAAAACTAAATAACAAAGACATAAATATTTTGAAAGCTTTTTACACTGTTTCAAAGAGATCCCATATCAACTCATTATATTTTAGTGACAATAACTGCTTTCAGTATGGTACATTTTATGGTTTTAAGTTTTTTGGTAAATTTCTGTGCCTCTAGTGGCACCAAATAAGACTGCAAAAAATAAAAAGGTTTTAAACAGGTTTTCCTCAATATTGGTTGGACAAACAGATTGTCCCATCCCAAACTCACGCCACTGGTTGAGTCATTGTTCCTGTGTCGGGTCAAACAAAAAGAGCAATGTTCTTTTTGGGGGAATCAACCTATATATGGTTTATTTATTGTCTCTGCATATTAAACTGGGAAATGCAGATGTATTTAATTTAATTTAATTTAATTTAATTTAAATTAATTTAATTTAATTTAATTTAATTTAATTTAATTTAATTTAATTTAATTTAATTTTATAGGAATGTCATAAAATATTGATACATCAGTATTTGATTGGCAGGTTATTTTCTTGATATGCTTTTGACTCATCGATATATTATCTAGGGTTGTCGATTTAACACGTTAATTCAGTGCGATTAATTATATAAAAAATAACGTGTAAAAAAATAAATAAATGGAATTAATCATGTCCCTGGACCATAATAAGGAATATTCCTTCCATATAAGCAATTCAAGCATGGAGTGCCACTTGTTTTCTCCAGGGGGCAGTAAGCGAAACTCGCTGTATAGGCAACGCTCAGCTCAAACAGACAGAGAACAAACCACACTTACCGAGAGCAGACAACACATGATGAGAACACATTCTTGCGTACAAACACAGCTTGATGGAGCACACATTCGAAGTCAGGGCTCTCAAGACGTGTTTTTCTAAGTTTCAAACTTAATTTAACTTGACACAGCAACCAAAAACCGGTATGTTTATGACGCAACACAACCGAGACGTTCTAAAAGTGACCGTCTGACACAGGTGTACATTGACGATTCCTTAGACAAGTCATCATAATAAATCTAGGACTGATTGACGAATTCAGTTGCAAAATGGATTGCTATGAACTGTAGGCCAATGATAGGCGTATGTTCAATACTATGGAAATAAACAATATATTGCTTTCTAAAGACACTTTTTGTATTGTCTTTTTAATGCTTCACTTCAAAATAATGTAATGCAATTTAATTATCTGTATTATTTTTTTAATAATATATATATATATATATATAATTATTATTATTATTATTTTAAAATAATTATTTAAACAACTATAATTTTTTAATCATTATACTGTATTTTGAATTATTGCTATTTGAGGGGCTTTCTAAGCAAATATTTATGTCAAATCAATCAAATCCCTTTATTGTCACTCAACGATATACACAAGTGCAGCAGTGGGTGAAAGTCTTGGGTGCAGTTCCGAGCAACATAGCAGTCATTACAGTGATGAGACATATACCAATTTACAATAAACATCAGATTTACACAACACAATTTACATATCTAATATACACATAATTACACACAACACAATATACAAATAATAATATACAATGTACAGTATACAATACACACAATATAGAATACACATACACACAATATAGAATACACATTATACAATAAAAATAGTATATATAAAATATACAGTAGGTTGCATTGTGCTGTATTGACATTCAGGCTGTCGGGTTGATAGTCAGTTGCCAGTGTGTTGTTAAGAGAGAATATAATTTATGACAGTCCAGTGTAAGATTAATAAAGTGCAGTGCTGATGTATATTGATCGTGAGAGATCAAGAGTTCAAAAATCTGATTGCTTGGGGGAAAAGGCTGTCATGAAGTCGGCTGGTACGGGTCCTGATGCTGCGATACCGCCTGCCTGATGGTAGCAGTGAGAGCAGCCCATGGCTCAGGTGGCTGGAGTCTCTGATGATCTTCTGAGCTTTTTTCACACACCGCCTGGTATATATGTCCTGGAGGGAGGGAAGCTCACCTCCGATGATGTGTCTGGCAGTTTGCACCACCCTTTGCAGGGCTTTGCGGTTGAGGGCAGTGCTGTTGCCGTACCAGACAGTGATGCAGCCAGTCAGGATGCTCTCTACAGTGCTGGTGTAGAACTGTGTGAGGATGTGGTGGTTCATTCCAAACTTCCTCAGCCATTTCAGGAAGAAGAGGTGCTGGTGAGTCTTCTTCACAATGGCCTCAGTGTGGACAGACCATGTGAGTTCCTCATTGATGTGGACACCGAGCAACTTGAAACTGCTGACTCTCTCCACCGGAGCTCCATTGATGGTGATGGGGCTGTGTTCTCTGTCTTTTCTCCTGAAGTCCACCACAAGCTCCTTGGTCTTGCTGACGCTGAGTGTGCACCTCCTCTCTGTAGGCTGTTTCATCATTGTCAGTGATCAGACCTACCACCATCATATCGTCAGCAAACTTAATGATGGCATTGGAGGTATGTGTTGCCACACAGTCATGTGTGTACAGGGAATACAGGAGTGGGCTGAGAACACAGCCCTGTGGGGCTCCAGTGTTGAGGGTCAGTGATGAGGAGATGTTGCTGCTCATTCTAACCACCTGGTGTCTGCTTGACAGGAAGTCCAGGATCCAGCTGCACAACGAGCTGTTTAAGCCCAGAGCCCGGAGTTTCTCATCAAGCTTGGAGGGCACTATGGTGTTGAATGCTGAGCTGTAGTCTATTAACAGCATTCTCACATATGTGTTCCTTTTTTCCAGGTGGGAGAGAGCAGTGTGTAGTGTAGATACAATGGCATCATCAGTGGAGCGGTTGTTGCGGTAGGCAAACTGCAGTGGGTCCAGTGAGGTAGGCAGCACAGAGCAGATGTAATCTCTGATTAGTTTCTCAAAGCATTTGCTGATGATGGGGGTCAGAGCAACAGGACGGCAGTCATTAAGCAAGTGATTTTGGATTGCTTTGG
This sequence comes from Myxocyprinus asiaticus, assembly GCF_019703515.2. Classification (NCBI taxonomy): domain Eukaryota; kingdom Metazoa; phylum Chordata; class Actinopteri; order Cypriniformes; family Catostomidae; genus Myxocyprinus; species Myxocyprinus asiaticus. Next base: position 17,675,225 of record NC_059345.1, on the reverse strand, counting down.
TACAGGCACAATGGTGGACGTTTTAAAGCATGTGGAGACTACAGACAAAGAGAGGGAAAGGTTGAAAATGTCTGTAAAAACACCAGCCAGTTGGTTCGCGCATGCTCTGAATGCCATCTGGACCCGCGGCTTTACGGATATTCACTCATCTGAAGGATTGGGTTACATCCGCTACAGAGACGGAGAGTGAACTAACCTCTATAGCTTCGACCGCGAGAGCTCTCTCCGCGATGGCGGTGTTATTTCCCTCGAAACGAGCATAAAAAGTATTTAGCTCATCCGGGAGTGAGGCAGCGGTGTTCACGGCAGACTTTTTATTCCCTTTGAAGTCTGTGATGATATTAATTTCCTGTCACATGCTTCTAGAGTCAGTGGTGTTGAACTGTCCTTCAATCTTTTCCCTGTACTGGCATTTGGCTGCTCTGATAGTTTTGCGGAGGGCATAACTGGCTTGTTTATGCTCCTCCGCGTTCCTAGAATTAAAAGCGGAGGTCTGCGCATTACGTGCCGCACGAACATCTCTATTAATCCTGGTTGGGGTAGATCCATATTGTTTTGGTTGGTACAACATCCTCTATGTCGTCATCACAGGTGGACCGGAACATCTCCCAGTCCACGTGATCAAAGTCTTGTAGCATAGAATCTGATTGGTCCGACCAGCACTGGATCGTTCTGAGGGTGGGTGCTTCCTGTTTCAGTTTCTGCCTGTAAGCGGGCAGAAGGAGAATGGAAGAGTGGTTTGATTTGCCAAATGGTGAGCAGGGGAGGGATTTGTAGCCATCCCGGAAGGGAGAGTAGCAATGGTTCAAAACCCGGTCCCCTCGTGTGTTGAAACTGATGTGTTGGTAGTATTACGGTGCTATTGACTTGAAGCTGGCTTTGTTAAAGTCCCCAGTAACAATGAATGTGGCCTCAGGGTGAATGGTTTCCTGCTTGTTTATACTCCCATACAGTTCCTTGAGTGCCCGGTCTGTGTCGGCTTGTGGCAGGATGTACACAGCTGTGATAATGACTGCTGTGAATTTCCTCAGTAGCCAGAATGGTCGACACAGAAGCATGAGAAATTCCAGATCAGGAGAGCAGTAAGACTTGATAGAATGTACATTCCTCTGATCACACCAGGATTTCTTGATCATTAAACATACACCACCTCCTCTGCTTTTACCTGATAGGTCTTTCGCTCTATCCGCTCGGTGCACGGAGAACCCTGCGGGTTCGATGGCTGAATCTGGAATCTCAGCAGACATCCAAGTTTCCGTAAGGCAGATAATGCAGCAGTCCCTCGTCTCTAATTGGAAAGAGATCCACGCTCTCAGCTCACAGAGCTTGTTGTCCAGAGACTGAACATTTGCCAGTAGAATACTGGGTAGCAGGGGTCGATTTGCGCGACGTCTTAGTCTGATGAGAACGCCAGCTCTCCTTCCCCTTTTCCGGCTGCGTTTCTGTGGCCGGGCTGCCCAGACAAAGGGCTCTGCTGTTGTGTTTGTAAACAGCGGGTTGGCATTGAGGTATTTAAAGTCCGGTTTTCGGTGTGTTGTTGCAGAACCAATGTACAAAAGTGTTTGTCTATTGTAGACAATAAGGCAGACAACATCCAAGACAAAAAACATAAGAATTGTAGATAAAACAAACAAAAAACTGCAACATTGGGTCGGAGCTCGCAACGCAGCAGCCATACTCTGCGCCATCTTGAGTCCGTGTATGCCATTAATTGCGATTAATTGCGATTGATTTTATTAATTAATCGGCATACCATGTAATTAATTTGATTAAAAAAAAAAATCGATTGACAGCCCTAATATTAACATTAGCCAACATCTAGTTTGTGTGCTTGTAAGTTGTGGATCTAGTCACCATACAAAACAAAAGCTACAAAGGTTTGTACATCTTCAACAATTAAGAAAGTGACGTTAAAGGAATAGTTCACCAACAATTAAAATTCTCTCATTATTCACTCAATAAATAGATAATTAAAATGTTATTTTAAAAAGCGCTTCCTGCCAGCAGGTGACGCATCACGTAGCTATCGTAGCTAACATTCGGAAGCAGCTCTTTTTTACAACAGAAGAACGAACGTCATGTGAGAGTTCGGCCATTTCAAACAGCATCAGAGCCCTGAATGGAAGCTCCGATTTAAAGTTAAAATAATTTTTAACTGGAGTTGCATGGATTACTTTTATGCTGCCTAAATGTGACTTTTGGACTGTCAAAGTGCTGGCACCAGTGTTCTTGCATTATAAAGACCTGATTTAATTTACCTTGCCACCAAAGTTGTGTTGAAATATGTTTGAAGAGACAAAGACTATTGCACAACAAGCAGCCCTATTAATATCTGAAATAAATGCTGATGTATATCGATAATCATCTGGAAAATGTTCTGATTATCGATGCGTGAAAAAGGCATCGATCACGAGCCTAATATTTTAACATTGCAATATGTACACACTTCACCTTTCATAATTTCTCCTAAAAATGCATGTAAAATGCAGAGGTATTTTAACCTTGAAAAACGTACAAACTTCACCTTTAAAAATGTATCCTAAAAATGTATAAATGTCGTCACACATTTCCCGAGATTTTCAATACAAAAAAAGGAAACACTAAATCAGTCATGGTACAAATATTGTGTGCTGAAACAAACTACATCCTACATGCACAAAATCACAGTAACATCTGTGGGTGGTTGCCATAGTTACCAACAGAATAATGAAAGAGTGTTTTAAGCAAAACCCATGATGAGAACTGCTGTTAACATGCTGTTAAGACTAACTTCCTCCTGCAGTGTGTGCAGCCTGAACCAAGATCTCTCATTTATCAGTTGATCGTCCTCTTTTGCTACATTTCATGTACAATGGACCACAAAATGTAATAGTAATAGCCATGTTTTTTGGCTATAGGGTTATATTATTTTGTGTTGTTGTTGTTGGATATGTGCTTACAATAATAGAAATGCAGCCTAAACAATCAATTGTTTTTAAATGTGAAATAGCACTTCAATGCTACTAAGAATTTTACAGTTATTGTTTTACTATTGTCATTATTTTAGATTTCATCATTTTAGCCAATAATCATAGACATTTGAATCAAAGGAAGCTCAGAGGGGCTGCCATATAGTGTCTTTACAAAAAGGTACCATGATACAGTGATTGTTTAAGATGGTAGTACTATGGTACTTTGATCAGAGTTATAGGTCCCAGACTTTTTGATATTCCATGACTTTCCCAGGACCTGTCCGCTCTGTTTTCACTCTTTCTATTGGCTCATTTAATCTGAGCCTTATTCAGTCTAAGCCATATTCAAACTGGTTTGAATCAGACTTGTTGACACTAAATGCAGGAGAAGCCAGGTTGATCCTCTCCAGAATGCCTGGAAGACATCCACCTGTCATGGTAAACTCTCATAACTATAAAACGTTTGAAATCCTGGCCCCGCAAAATAAGTAAATAAATAAAAGTTGAAGGGGGAATAACTTTTTCCTAAACCTATGCTATGTATTAGACAAAATGCAGTAACTACACATTTTCTTTATACTGAGTTAGGACCGACATTGGGTGTCTGATCTGTCCTGTGACAGGGTTTGGCTCACCTATGCTAAAATTCAGAGAAAACAGAGTATGCAATTTTGATAATACACATTTGGCTGAACAATCAAAAAACTTTGAAGCCATTTTTCTCAGTTTCAGAGATGGCATAGTTACTGTGTTTAGCCTTTGTAGCGCAGTGTTGTTAAAAATTCAGATATTAGCATTAAAATTCAATAAAGCAGTCTGACAAGAGTTGAACTTTGCCATTTATTTTGCATGCATGTGGGTGTAGATTAATTGATTCCTGTGCCTGGTCAGAAAAAAAAAATAAAAATGGTTACATTTTATTTTAGAGTGTTCATGTTATTGTGTATATATTAGGGCTATCAATCAATTACAATTTTGAATTCATTAATCAGATTAATCGCAATTAATTGCATACATAAATATTCGCGAAGAAAGCCCCTCAAATAACAATAATTCAATATATAATGATGAAATAATTATAAATTGTTATATTTAAATAATAACAAATTATATATATAATTCTATGTCAAGTTAAACGTTGTTTAATACTTAGAAAAACACATCTTGAGATCCCTAAGTTTAGATTTGTGCTCCATCATGCTGTGTTTTGAACATAAGAAAGCATCCTCATCTTGTGCTGTCTGCTGATAGGTTGGTTTGTTCTCTGTATAAGCTGCACATTGCCTATACAGGTAAAGTTTCGCTTACTGCCCCCTGGAGAAAACAGGTGGTACTTCAAGCTTGAATTGCTCATGAATCTTCCTTATTACGGCCCGGGGACATGATTAATTGCGTTATTTTTTATATATTTAACAGCACTTAATTAACGTGTTAAATGACAGCCCTTGTATATTCATAGGTAATTACTCAGTAATAATAATGTACTTACTGTGTAATCGTTTTGTAGAGCTGTTTGCCTTTACCCATTGTTATAACTTTTGTCATTTAGAATGGTGACATGTAATGTGTGTAACATGAATACTGTAAAATAAAGTGTTACCAAATAAATACTAAATTTAGTAGTACTTAAATCTACATTTGTTGACACATATAAAGCAACCAAATCAAGTTACAGTATTGACATACTGTCCCTCTGTACATAGATGAGGAATTTAAAAAGGTTACAAGTTATTTAATTTTTTATTGTAGTCTATACAAAATGAATGCCTTATTCAGGTTTTTTGAACGATAATGTCCGTAAGCCTTCACATGCATAATCTCAAAACATATTTTCCCTGGAGTTAAATAAATTCAGCACCTACTCAAAGTTAAATTTAGTTAAAATACCCATTATAAAAACAGCGTCTCTGCCAAGGCAGCCACTGACCAATAATGTATATCCCAAACATACATCACATCATATGCTCTCATACTGCAAAATGAACTGGCAAAGGTCAACCACTCAAAGCTTCATTAGCTGTAACCTTTCACTTTGACCTGTACACAAATGCATGTTGACCTTTTCTATTCATATCGCCCATGTGACGCCAGATCTGTGATCAAATTACCAAACAGCATCCGGACACATAACGACATGTTTCTCTGCGTGATGTTGTTTCTGTCACAGTGTACCATGAGAAGAAGATGAAAGGATGGGACTTAAACAGAGACACTTGGAATTGTTCACTCAGGATGACAGATGTCTTGCTTGGCATGTCCAAGGACAGATGGAGGTAGTGCAATAAAATATATGCAGATAACTGAAAAGAATGACAGTAATTCAAGAAACTCATAATTTATATTGATGATAGTGAGAACACTGTAGATATGATGAAAGTTTTTTCAATTGGACTTTTTTGATATAAAGCATGGAGTGACAGGAAAGCTTCACAGCTGAACGGTTAGGAGCGCATGCGCTAATTGAGTAAAAATACTGAAATAAAAATATGAAACTTTATCCGTGATTTGATATTCCAGTTAATGGCTGAATGTACTGTACATTCAAATGCCAGATGAAAAAAGCAACAAAAAAAAAACTAAAGAATGTGAAGTTGCTGAACGCAAGTAAAAACTTGGGTTGTGTGATCTGCTGTTTTAAAACTATGAACATCTACAACATGTGTGCTGTAAATTGCCCTCAGATGAATTAAACATGCAAATAAAAGACTTCTGTCCAAACTGGGACATGCAAATAGATGAACATCAAAACAGTCTTGAATCTTCTTCTCTTTAATCGGTTACAGACTCTGCCTGTGCACAACATTCTAAATTTTTTATGCAAATGTTCGTTCAAAGACATTTTAAGGAGAATAAAAATATAGACTGTATTTCCTCCACTGAGATTAGATAGGCTATGTGTTGAGTATTCTCATCTGATAGGACTCAAAGGAAGCCTTCATCCTGGCAACAGTACACACTGTATAGTGGGCAATCTGTCATGCATTTAGGACACCTCCTGTGCGCACATCGCGAAACAAGCCTATAAAGTGTTTAAAAGTACTCTCAAACTGTGATATACTTTAAGAGTAATACTTTGTATTCTTCATGTAATATGGAAAAAGAAGTGTTTCACTAGTAAAAACAGATGGTGGAAGACTATGTATTCAGATTTAGCTGACTCTCTGCGTATTCTCACATTCTGCATAAAAGTCTCTTTAGAAACTCTGCAGGCAAATATGGGGATTATGCTATACATAAGAGCAATTCATTACTGGGTTAGACTACATGATTAATGTCCTTAAAGCAACTGTTTACCCAAAAATGAAATGACAAAGAAATGAATCGGGACTGACTTTAGATGTTTGAACATGGAGTGTCATGATGGTAGAGGGCAAGATTTTACTGAATAATGACTTACTTTATATTTCGGTCTGTTACTCACAGAAAGCTATTGCATGGCTTCAGAAGACTTGGAATGTAGGGTATGAGCCTTATGGACCAATTATATTTGTCCTTTTTGGAGCTTAACAGTCACATTTCATTGTATGGGAAATAATAGCTTGGACCTTCTGCAAAATACCTGTTTTTGTGTTCCACAGAAAAAGGAAAGTCATATGTATTTGGAATGACATGAAGGTGAGGAAATGATGACAGAATTTTCATTTTTTGGTGAACTATTCCTTCAACAAGAACTATTAGGGCTGTACAATTAATTGGATAAATGCTCAACGTTATTACAGTTAACATTACAGTTGTCACAATTAATTAACTAATCATGAAGTATGAATTATGGCAGTCCATGTAGGTCTTCTTCTGTTGCGTCAATTTTCTATTTCATTTTCTGTTTAACGTGTTTTTGCAGTGGTTGATCATTTTAACCAATCAGAGACATGTCCACTGTTCGCTTTGTGTATAATTTATTCAACATTTGAATAACAGTTTTGTTTTTTTTTTTTTGTTTTTTATGCTTCTAAGAGGGTCAATGTAAAGTTGACCATTTAGGTAACTAGTCTTGATTTACTGATGTATAGAACAGCAATAAAGTAATTTAGGAACACAGTTCTCTGCAATTATCAAGGGAAATAATTGACAGTTATGATTTTTGCCATTATTGTGCAGCCCTAAGAACAATACATTTCAGGATGTCTGATGCAAATAAAGCAGCTTCTGAAAATCATAAGGACTCACAATTTCTCCCTCTTTGGTAGTGAAATATTTGAAACATGCCTCTTTTCTAAATATCACTATTGCAATAAATGCAAATTATCAGCAGGTTCTTTGGTAAAACCATCAGAGCAGGAAACCCATGCAAATGCCTGGCTGTATTGTTATGGTAATATCCTTTATCTTATTCTGTGCTCTGCTGGAGATAATCAGTCCACTATATTAGCAAATCAATATGGAAAAAGAGGCAAAACCTGACCCCCCAGGGCAAAGAGCATTAAAGTCAATGACAAGGGGAAAAATGGCATGAGTTCAAGAGAGGGGGCAATTGTGTGCGCGTGTGTGATACGGGAAAACAAGAAAGGAGAGGTGAGAGGACAGGAGAATATACTGTACCTCTCAATATACCAGCTGTATAAAACTATAATTTTACTTAAAGAATTTAAGACCTTAAACATCTAAATAAAATAAAATAATAATTTTAAATAAATAAATACATATAAATTTGCTCAATGTATTCACTTTCAATTGTAATGGAGACACATCCACTGATTTGAAAAATTAACAAACTGTCTTGTGTAGGAGGTATCCAATAGCTCTATCAGTTCATTAAATAAGTGACAATGCCTGTATCAAGCTTCAGTGATGTTTAATAACATGCTTTATATGTGATATATAGGTGTTTATTATATCTAATTAAGCGATTTTATCTCATTGCAAGATGGGTCAAGTCATAGTGTGTGTGTGTGTGTGTGTGTGTATGTGTGTTTACACATTCTCTTCCTGTATTTATTTTAAATATACAATGATTCCCATAAAATTAAAGCATTCATACTTGTTTGGCCAATCTGAGAGAGAGAGAGAGAGAGAGAGAGAGAGAGTGCAGTATATACACAGAGCACTAGAGAGCAGTGTGTACTACATCACCAATTTCAGATCATCTCCTCAGAGAGGAATAAGTCCATTGTACAACGGTGCCTGGAATTGGTCCTAACCCTGTCCCCATCCCTAATCCTAACCATTTAGAGCCTGCCAGGAACAACTCTGGGCACCTTTCTCCCATTGTGGGGGAATGATATGCTAAAGTGCAATTCCTGGAACATATTTAGAACAGTTTTATTCAAGACTGTTTTCTTATGAGGAAACATCCAAAAAACACAGAAACGGATGTTTAAACAGCATTTTTTTTCTTTCCTACTTTCTTTATTTTTCTTTTTCTCTCTCTTTGGTTAAACCATGACCATGAACCTCATGAGTTAATTGAGTGGATTAGGATTGTACTTCGACTGGCAGTTTACGGTTCAGACTGGATTTGTGCCCAATCAGTGATAAACTGATTCATTAGCTGACCCCAAAGCCTCAATGTACACAGTGGCATTTCAACCCAATGCCTGAATATACAAAACACTTACAGAACTGTAATTTATTCCTAATAACTTTGAGCTGGTGTGTTTAATTTCTGCACCACTAGTGGCACACACCGTAATTGCAAAAATAATGATTCCAAACACTCATATAGCCCTACCTCAAATCCACACCATTGGTTGAGCCAATGTTTCTTTGCCAACCTCCTTTATAGTTGTCCTCACACATTAACCTGGGATATGAGAAAGTATTTTAACATCGAAAAAATGACACACATCACATTGGTAATTCATATATCGATTTAAAATGCAAAACTGAACAAAGTTGAAACTTGATGTCAGTAACCACAAAAAAACATTCAAACAAATTACAATTAAATGCTGGCTCTGGGTCATGTGGCACTGCCTACTTTAAGGAAAATCACGCAAGTGAGTGTGTAACACGGTGTTGTACAAGTCAATCAAAACTTGCTTTAAACTGACAAGGGTTCAACAGCCAGTGCTGAATTAATGACACAATATTCTGCTGACATACATAACAGATAATGTACCAGAGTAGAGAAGCAATTGCACACACACACACGTGCACACAGAAATAAGCATCCTTTCTTATTTTATCCCTAAAATACCAAAGCAATATCACACACAAACACATACAGTATTAAATATATATCATCTATCTCTAAACACAGAATCCCAGCACAGCTGATTGCCGCACACTTCAGCTAAATTTACCGTTCCTCAGTATAACGCTTGATTTGGCTGAACCTTGGGTTAATAAGCCAAAGCTGAGAGAATAAATGTGCATCGTCAACAAAATTATTGTGCAATGTACTAAGCTCCAGAGTGATAAATAACATTTTCACAGTCAGATTTTGGCACATCTCTCCACTTTTCTGTTTTCCTCTCCCTGACTCACACACACACGAGCACCCAAAATTTAGGGCTGTCCATTTCAATTCATTAAATCCACATATCAAAAGGTTAAGTTATCATTTCTCAGTTCTTTTGGATCAGTTTGAGTCCAATCTGTACCTTCCTATCAGTGATGCACACACACACCCACACAAATACATGAGCACACTCTCTTTCCCTTGACAAAGCCTTAAATGGCATTTGAACATGTTTGCAAAGAGAGAGTGAGAGGGGAGGTGTCTCCTGGGTTGCCTAGCAGACTTACTAACTCAAAAATAAACCAAGCCACCCTGGCTTGCTTAGATATTACAGAACACACACACACACACACACAATATCCCAACAAAGCAAGCATGACAGTGTCCGGGTAACTATCATCTCTAGCCAGAGGCTGCTAAACCAAACAACACATTAATTTATCAAGCACAACCCCTTCAAAACAAGTTTGACCAAAAGTTGCTATGGCATTATCAAGTTATTTTTTTATTTTTATTTATTTTTTTGTGGGCATGATACTGTACAGTAAATACTATTATCATAATCATTCTGTACCATGGTCAAAATAACATAATATAACCATCTGATACTATCACTGTAACAAGGTACTACCACAGTACTTTTTGTAAGGGTAAAATGTTACATCATACAGTACACTGATATATTGCTGATACATATAAGGCAAAAACTTCCTTGACATTTTAACATAATAGTATACTGTATGTTGCATAGTTTAATATACTACTCACTGTACTGAAAATAGCACCATTTCTTTTTAAACTGATCTAACAAAACACTACCAAAACAGACCATGGTATTTTGTGCATTTTATCAAGGTAATACCATGACACATTTTGGTCATTTACAATTTACATTTAATTAAATATTTTTTGGGCATGGCAACATGGTATGTTTTTGGAGCAATGGTAGTATCATGATATTCTTTGAAGTACATTGAAGTGCCATGTAAATACCATAAATTTACATTGAATACAACGAATAAGCTAATCATTCAGTACCATGGTACACAGCATATTAAATTAACATGGTAATACCATAGGATACCATCATTCTACCATGGTATGACCACAGTAAATTTTTCAAGGAAATATATTACACTGACATATGACATTACATTAAAATTACAGCATACAGCAATTTAGCACATGATGATGCTAAACACAACCTCAACATGCACACAAACATTTTTTTTTTTTCATTATATTTGTGGGGACATCTCATAGACACATATAATGGTTTATATGCGTAGGTTTGCTATACCCCAACCCTAAACCCTAATCCTAACCCTCACACAAACCTGTTAATATACAGTAAGTAGATTTACACCAAAATATGATTTAGTTGATTTATGAGCCTTTTTATCTAGCAAAGGCTGCTGAAAATGAAAGTTTTGTGCCTCATAAGTACAGAAAAACTTGCGTACACACACACACACACACACACACACTTACACATCATTCTAACCTGTGTATCGTCTCCACTGTCATCAGTATGGTAGTTTTTGTCTGGCGCCCACCCAAAGTGCTGGTGAGCACTGCTCTGGTTGGGGTTGGCGGAGCAGGGACGGGGGGCCACGGCCCGGGTGGGCACCTGAGGGATGGGGAGGGCGCTGTGGATCGGCTTCGGCAGTCCGGACTTCATTTTAGTGACCACCTGGATGGCAGGCATCTTCCCCTGGACCCTTAGCCAGTCTGCCCATGCACGTCAGTGGGCACACACTTACACTTACACAGAAACTATCAAATGCTGGAACACACTCTCAGCAGTCAAGGTATCTTGAGGGAGAGACTGTCAAGCACTTTGTCAGTGACACTGACCGTGTTTGAGACCCTCACAAACACAACGCACAACAGACACACATAGCATCCAGTTTGCTTGCGATATCCCCAATTCAGTCTGAAACTGCCTTATTGTGGTCAAAATGATCCTCTTGTATATTGACCTGTCCAAGATCCTCTTCTATGGAAATGTGAATCCATTTGGCTCTTGATTATTTTCTATTCTAGTTGTTCGAGACAAACGCACCTAAGGAATCATTAACACGGAATCTTCCAATCATTTCTATGGCAAAGGCAAGACAAATCACAGCATCAGGAAAAGAGCAGGAGGCAGGGAATATAGAAGAGTAAAAAAAATATAACGAGTCTACTTGCTGCAAATGGTGCTCAGCTGGTGACTTCAGGCATCTGAATGCACTTGTCCGTGATTTCTCTCTCTCTCTCCTCTCCTTTCTCTCTTTCTCTCTCTCTCTCTCTCTCTCTCTCTCTCTCTCGTTTTAAACTCAGAAACAGGTGTGGCTTTAAGGAGGCAGCAGTAACTACTGGCAGATGCCTAACACCAGTGTCTATAAGCAATCATATTCTCTCAGCTGTGCAGCCAACACTCTCATAAACACACACACACACCCCTCCCATCTTCAGAAGGGACGTCAGAACAAATGAGCAGTATAAAGCGGTGTAGGCTGGTAGTTATGACTGTATATGATTAGCTGTATAGTATAGCCTTCTTGTGTGTATATGTGTTGTCAAGTACGGAATATGCTGTGTGTGTATTACATGTGCGAGTACTGTAGATTAGCATTGACAGCTTGTGCCTCTCTCTCTCTCTGCATTTTCTGTGTAAAAGAGAGAGCTGTTCTCCATGTCGTGCGGGCTTTACTCCAGGCACACTGTACACAGTAGAAGTCAAATGAGGTGAAGATTACTTGCAGGGATTAGCGTATACAGTATCTCATATAACTTACTCTTTCATTAATGATCTCTTTCATTATAAAGATAAACCAGTTTTGAGAGACATTGGAAGAGACAAATAAATACAAATAAATCCTCCATATCATAGCTATCAAAAAATGGAGCGTATATAATATTAACAATAAAGCTAATAATATATTTCATGGGTACAAAACATCAACCCTATTGCATTCGGGTCATTTTTGACTCGGGAGAGGTAGATAATCATTAAAAAAATGTTTTTACCAAACTTTGTGACTTTGTAATCAAAATACACATAAATAAATATATTTTTATTTTTCAGCTTTTTTTTTTTTTTTTATAAAATTGTTTAAGAGATAAGAGACCCGGGCATCAAATGTGATATTAAGTAGATTTTTTTGTATATCTATGAATTAGATCTTTTTCCTATAAACACTTAATATGAAATTCATTAAACTACTAGTAATTCTCATATTAGATGTTAATATACATTGTATATTATTTTATCTTCAGATAAAATTTCACAGAAATGTTGATAAAAAAGATGTCTTTGTCACGGTCCTGTCACTCTGTCAGTCTAGGTTTTCGTCTGACAGGACCGTGGCATCATCGTCCCATGTCTGTTTGTGTTTCACTGTCTGTTTTTGTGTGAGCGCACAGCTTAGTTTTTTCCCTGCCGTGCGCCCTTTGGTCTGTCTTGTGTTTTATGTCAGGAGCATGGTGTCTGGATCCTGACTTTCCTGTCTGGTTCGGTGTCGGTCTGTGTTGGGATCCAGACACTCATGCTCCACGTTCTGTCCGTCTTTGTGTATATCTCTCGCAACTGCAGACACGCGTTGTGCTCGCTTTGCACTGTGCTCCTGGGTCATGAGCTGTCTTCACATTGTGCTGAGGTTTGGTCACTTCGGTCTGAGGTTTCGGGTTTGCGTGTGACTGAACTTTAGCACAGGTGTCCTGTCTTGTTTTTGTCACCTGTTGCATGCATTGTGCGGCATTTGCCTCACGATGTAGCCTCAGGTTTTGTTTAGTGTGAGAATGTGTGGCATGGCTTTCTTTGTCAGTTGGCATGAGTGTATATTGTCTTGGCGATGTGGGGGGTTTTGTTGTCTTGTGAGAGCACATGGCATGTTTTGTTTCAGTATCACCGCATGTCTCTCTGTTTTACGTCATACCCCGCCTCCTTGTTAGCCCATTTTTAGTTCATTTGTTGAACCTGCCCTGCATTAATCTGTTTGATTTCCTTCCCTATTTTAATCTCCTCGTGTGTGCTGTCCAGTGCCAGTTCGTCTTGTGTGTTTGTTGGTTCCAGTCGGTCCTGTTTGTCAGTCCTGTTATTCGGTCCTGTTTCTTCCCCACTCTGTCCAGTCAGTCCTGGTTTTCTGTTTGTCTGCCCCAGTTTCCACTTTCTTCAGTTCTATGTTGGATTACTTATTTCCCCTATGAGGTAGTTTATATTTGTTTTTCCCCCTTGTGGGAGTTTTGGTTTGTTTTTGATTTATTTTTGTATAAATAAATTCCTTGTTTTTTCAACTCTTTGCTAGCGCCCATAGCCTCTGTCATTCTCTGCAAAACCCTGTAAGTCTTCAAATGTATCACACTGGTTTTGCTGTAATTAATGTATATTTTGAAATTTCAAAGAATTTCTACATTTTATTATTTCTTAAAAAAATTCCACTGGGTCAAAACTGACCTGCAAATGCAAAAGGTGTATGCAGATTCTGAACGCAATAAGAGGGTTAGATATTTTTGGACATTTGTGCCAAGTATAGTATAGTATAAAAAACAGGGATACTTATTCACCTTCTCTATGCCAAATTCACATTTAAAATAATCTTTGCTGTATTTCTTATATATTCCTTGTTCACTTTTAAGTTTTTACCTGAATGTTTTCCCAACCTCAGTTTCATGCTGTGGCAATATTATGAGCTTTGCAGGCAAACTTGGATGAAATGAGAAGTTGGTTCTTTCTATATATATAAAAAGAGACTGAACTCCCACTTGAAAGCACTAGCTGTATAGTTAACCTACTGCAATGTAAAGTTCAATTAATGTCTAAGTAATGACTTTTGGATCAATATGTCACCATATGTAGCCTGCATAATGAAATTTTATGATCTCACAGCTGCTAACTGAGGAAGAGCCAGCACCGAATGATTGCAAGGTTGTGCCTATAAATAGGCAAATGATTACCCAAATGGGTTACCTTTAAAGTCCAAAAAGATTCTCCTCATGAATTGTACATTACCCATGCAATGAGAATATAAATTTTTGGTGATAATCTCATTATAAGAAGCATTAGTTTGCATCAGTTTTAGACCTGAATCAATTCCAAAACGCATCAGAACACAATTCATAATGGAACACAAGTACGTGTTTCATTCTCTTGCCACAAGGGGTGATATAGCGGGCATTAGCATAAACTTCTTCTACAGTCAGTTTTCTCTTTCAGGTCTACTACTGTCATGGTGGAGAAACAGTTTGAAGACGATCTTGTCGAGGACGTTTGTTAAGGTAAGTTGAGCTGTTTACATAGTTATAGCTAGCTATCTGAATAATAGCATAGGCATTTGAAGGTAACTCTATTTCCTCCTTGAATACTGAGGTTTGTTACAGTTACAGTAATGCTAGAATCCAAATTCAGTAAACAGGACCACACATTTGCAATGTGTTGGCCAAGCATTCGTGTTTTCATTTGCATGTTTGCATAGATTATGCTTCTGGCCTTTTAAGGTTCTTTGAAAACTGACACGAGGAAAAATACAAAGTATATTTTCACCATCCGCATGTATTTAGTTGGCCACTTTTTTAAACAATTTTTAATTTTATTTCCCAGTTCTCAGTCTCAAGCTGTTACAAACATGCATAATCCTGTTACAATAATGCAAATCACTAAATGCAAAGATATATGTGTGTGCTTTGCATCCATGCATGTCCATCCATCCATGCATGTCTTTTGTGTATGCATAAAACAATTATACACATTTTAAATAGATATTCTTGCTAGGATGTTTAAAATGCAAAGAGAGGTGAGACTAGAGGAACAAGTCAAGATCTGAGATCTGATTAGCAGAATAACTGAGAGCATGAAGAAAACGAAAATCTGTCCATCAGAATGTAACTGGAATCATCTGCAACCTGTGTTCCTATCCTAATTTATGCAATCTTTCATCCTATTTTTGAGTCATCGCCAAGGCAACCTCTGTTCTTGTTCTGCTAAATAATTCGCGATCAGATCACTGTAATTTTACCACATCTATCAGTGGGACACAAGAATAATATCCCATAATTCCTGACACCGTGACAACCAACTCCATTGGGGTTTATGATGCAAATCGTGTAATTAAAGTCTAATGGACTGCTTTTATCTTCACATTTTTATGAGAATAGATGCAGGTGTGCAGGGGTGTGTGTAGTATTGGGGTTAGCTGAATAAGGTACATTTCACAATAAACTCCCTGAACTACACACACACAGACACACACACACACACACACACACACACACACACACACACACACACACACACACACACACACACACACACACACACACACCACACACCACTATCAGAAGCAAAGCTTTTGCTTTGTAGTTACATGATGACATTTCAGTCCAATCTAATTTTGGACAAAGCAGACTACTTGAGACCAAATCAACCGCTGGAGATCAGCGGCATTTCAATTAAAATTAAAATCCTCAAGCAAATCAAGGACATTGCTCATGGAAACAACACATTGAAGCAAAGCCATTTCAGACATTGTAAAAAAAATAGCTTCTCTTTTCATTGACAAGCCATTTCAAATCTTAATTTATGTTTGACCAAATAGTTCTTCATAGTTTCTATGCAGAATTCAACCACAATCTACTAATCACACTGTATGCAGTGACATTTTCATCAAAACAACAAATTACTTTTTATTTAGAACACACAGTTATGCAAATACCAAATTACATTTGTAAATACTATCATGCAAAGACCCCAGATCTCATAAACCCAGTTGAAGACCTACATAATCTGCCTGTGCCATGTTTGAGTTTTTGAGTAATTTGATAAAAAGTACAATATAAAGAGTTTATTAAGTCCTGGAAATTGACAATTTATGGTCTGCTATTCACCATTTCTAAGTCACAATGGCAAGACAACTGCAAGCAGGTAGTACAAACCCTACAGCCATTCATAATCTGAAGAAAAACTACATTATATTCCTGGTGGGTGGTGTGTGCAAAAAAATTAATAATAATAATAATAATAATAATATTCAAATGTGTACCGTCCATAGCAAAATACTGTTATTCAGGTCAAACTGAATCAAAAATTCTGAGCAAATATTTGCTAATGTATAAACCTAAATTATAAGCCTACATTTCATTCAAAAAAAAAAAAAAAAGAAAAAGGAATAGACACAGAAAAGAGGAAGACTTCCTCTAATGCAGCGTGTATAATTAACTCAAAATCAGCTTACAGAATGTTAATTTCATATACACTAATGCACTCGTACTTTATTAAGATGCTAATGAGCATTCATTTTAATTAGTAATGCTTCCTCAGCCATGCTGATTATCTGAGATTTCAAGTAATGTCCCCTAATAAGGCATGGCATGATTGAGTTATTAGGCATTAATGGACTGTAAATGTTCTACAGGTCCATTGGTTGTTGTCATGGCTTTTAACTAAAAAGTAATCTATAAATCGTCTGGGTTACTGTCGTAAATCCCGTTCCCTGATGGAGGGAACGAGACGTTGTGTTGATGTAGTGACACTAGGGGTCACTCTTGGGAGCCCCAAACACCTATGATGTTTTAAGAAAAGGCCAATGAAAATTAGCGAGTGGAATGTGCATGCCACTCCCCCAGACATATGGGTATAAAAGGAGCTGGTGTGCAACCACTCATTCAGGTTTATGCTGAGGAGTCGAGACAGAGTTCTGGCGATCACAGCGGGTAGTTCAGTGTTGTGGCAGGAGGGACACAACATCTCGTTCCCTCCATCAGGGAATGGGGGTTACAGCAGTAACCCAGACGTTCCCTATCTGTCACTCACTCGACGTTGTGTCGATGTAGTGACACTAGGGGTCCCTATAAGAAACGCCACAACCAGCTGAACTGTGTTACGTGGATCGGCTGTGCAGGTGCAGGCAGGCCACTGCGTGCCAAGTAACAAGTGCACCGGCCCCATCGTAACCTTCCCAATGCCCCGTGCACATCGTATGGACCCTCGCCCCCCGAAAGCATAAAAGGCGGGGTCAGACGTGCCCACAACAGGAACAGGCCGCACCAGCTGGTTCGGAATTTTCTCTTCTTTCTTCTCCCGGAGAAAGAATTCGCTTGATTCCAGCTGGGGCCAAAACGTATTCGCGTCGGGGTAGGTGTCCTTGAAAAAGGACACTGCGGAGACCACACCCTGCCCGAAGGGGAGGTAATTGTGTGGAAATACGTCACATGGGCTTACCGATTCTTTACCGGCAGTATTGCATGTGGAGGAAGTCCCCATGGTAGATTACATCATATGGGGTTACCGACAGGGAACCAATGCATATGGAGCACCTATCCCAGTACAGGGGCTGACCTGAACATGGCATACTGACACAAGTACTGGGCCTGGTGTCAAATTCCTCTGCCGAATTTGCTTGACGCAGGAGCTGGGGGAGGAATCCAGGGTTCCCGGGAACTCACGTGGATGAAAGAGCGCATGTCTTCCCCTTGGAAGGGGAAAGGCACTTGTGTGCCAGCGGTACATGTGGCCAGCTGCCCGCATCCTTACCTGTTTGTACCTACTAACACACGGGACGAAACTGGCTCAACACGGAGATGATAAAATCTTGTGAAGGTATTGGGTGTTGCCAAGCCCGCTGCTCTACAGATATCTGTTAGAGAGGCACCATTGGCCAAGGCCCAGGCGGAGGCTACGCTCCTGGTAGAGTGTGCTCGTAGTCCCAAAGGGGATGGCGCACCCTGGGCCTGGTATGCCAATGCGATGGCATCCACAATCCAGTGGGCAGTCCTCTGTTTGGAGACAGCGTTCCCCTTCTGCTGTCCCCTGAAACAGACAAAGAGCTGCTCGGAGCGTATAAAGCTCTCCGTGCGGTCCAAATAGATACGCAAAGCGCGTACCAGACACAGCAATGACATGGCTGGGTCTGCCTCCTCCTGGGGCAGCACTTGCAGGTTCACCACCTGATCTTTAAAGGGGGTAGTGGGAACCTTGGGCACATAGCCCAGCCGGGGTCTCAGGATCACGTGAGATCATTCACTGACAGAGAATGCTTGCAGGTCCCCAACCCTCTTGATGGAGGTGAGCACAGTCAGGAGGGCCATCTTCAAGGAGAGGGCTTTCAGCTCAACTGACTCTAAGGGCTTGAAAGGGGCTCTCTGTAGGCCCAGCAGGACCACAGGGAGGTCCCATGAGGGAACGAGGTGTGGCCTAGGAGGATTCAACCTCCTGGTGCCTCTAAGGAACCTGATGATCAGGTCATGCTTCCCCAAATACTTACCATCCACTGCATCGTGGTGTGCCGCTATAGCGGCTACAAACATTTCAAGGTGGAGGGGGACAGCTGCCCCTCCAACATCTCCTGCAGGAAGGAAAGCACCGACCCGACTGCACAACTCTGTGGGTCTTCGCCTCGGGAAGAACACCAATTCACGAATAGGTGCCACTTCAAGGTGTACAGTCGCCTGGTAGAAGAGGCCTTGGCCTGAGTGATAGTGTCTACCGCCATGAGTGGTAGACCACTCAGATCTTCCGCATCCCGTCCAAGGGCCAGACGTGGAGGTTCCAGAGGTCTGGTCGTGGGTGCCAGATCGTGCCTCGTCCCTGAGAAAGAAGGTCCTTCCTCAGGAGAATTTGCCAGGGAGGGGCTGTTGCAAGGAGCATGAGTTGCGAGAAACAAGTCTGAGTGGGCCAGTAGGGCGCTACCAACAAGACCTGTTCCTCGTCGAGTGAGCTAGGATCAGCCAGTCGTCGAGATAGTTGATGTGGACGCCCACTTCCCTAAGCGGGGCAAGGGCTGCCTCTGCGACCTTCATGAAGACGTGAGGTGACAGGGACAGACCGAAGGTTAGGACCTTGTACTGGTATGCCCGACCCTCGAAGGCAAACTGAAGGAATTGTCTGTGATGAGGCAGGATCGAGACATGGAAGTACGCGTCTTTCCAATCGCCACAAACCAATCTCGGTGACGGGAGCACAATAGAATGTGCTTCTGCGTGTGCATCCTGAATGGAAGCCTGTACAGGGCCTGATTCAGTGCCCGCAGGTCCAAGATCGGTTGCAACCCATCACCTTTCTTGGGCACGATGAAGTAGGGACTTTAGAAGCCGCCCTTCATCTCGGCTGGAGGGATAGGCTCTATTGCATCCTTCTCAGAAGGGCCACGACTTCCGCACGTAGGGCAGCGGCGTCCTCGCCACCTACCAAGGTGAAACGGATGCCACTGAACCTGGGCGGGTGCCTTGCGAACTGAATTGCGTAGCCGAGTCGGATCGTCCTGACCAGCCATTGCGATGGGTTGGAGAGCGTTAACCACACCTCCAAACGCCGGGCGAGGGGCACCAAGGGGACGACCGCTGTTGACGTACCTGCGGAATGGGTCACATGGCGGAGCGGGGTGGGAAGTGCTACATCAGGGGGCCTTGTGTCCCGATCTCGTTGTATAAGGAGAGACGTTAAGACACTTACCTTGCTTCGTGTACCCAACGTAGGACTGGTCAGCGACAGGGTAGGAAGCTGAGTGTCCTCGTAGCCAGCCACAACCGCCTGTGTTTGGGTGTGTGTCGTGGCCAGGTGCGTGGAGGCGGGAAACCCACACCTGCAACGCCCTGACGTGAATGCTCAGTGCACGGCTGTCGTAACAACGATGGCCGAAGGCATCAAGTGTATGACCCAGAGAGTGAGGAAAGTGCTCTTTTTTGAAAATGTGGGTACCGCAGCCCCTCAGGTGTGCGGCGAACTCAACAAAAAAAGGAAACCAAGGATTCTCCCTCCAGCCCTCCACCGGGGGATGGAGTGGTCTGCCTACCACCTCCAAATGTGGTGTGAGTCTATTTACCTCCAGGTTGCCCATCTCAGGGGCGCTTAGAAGCCTTCCTAGGGTTCTTGGTCATGGACCGTGAGACAAGGGCATCAACTTCCTGCGGGGAGCTCTACACCGGGGCAGCTAGAGTGGCTTTCCCTCTGAGGAAGGAAATCCGCGATCGCAATGTGGCCACGGTCATGCTCTCGCAGTGTGGACATGAACCATCCACAAACGCTGTCTCAGCGTGTCTGGAGCCCAGACACGTAAGGTAGCGATCATGACCATCAGAAGCAGAGAGATAATGACCACAACCAGAAACTGCACATAACCGGAAAGGCATCTTTAAAAAGACGCTTCCCATCAATGCCCACTCTTTTAGGGAATATTTACTCTTTTAGGGAGAAATATACTCTTTTTAGCGCCCCAACGTGCGCTGTCAAAGTGCCCAGGGGCGTTCTCCACACTTTTCTGTGCAAGAGGGGGAGAAACCACCGTGATGCGCCGTGAAATCAACAGCCATGGAGATCGCTTGCTTTCTACAGAGGCGAATGGATTGGCAGTGGAATACATCAACACCGCTCGGCTCTGAAGAAAAAATCTGAATGAGTGGTTGCACACCAGCTCCTTTTATACCCGTATGTCCGGGGGAGTGGCGTGCAAATTCCACTTGCCAATTTTCACTGGCCTTTTCTTAAAACATCAGAGGTGTTTGGGGCTCCCAAGAGTGACCCCTAGTGTCACTACATCGACACAGCGTCAAGTGAGTGACAGATAGGGAACTGACATGATTGTTCCTTTTGTAGCTACAGTCAACATATGTATCACAACTACACTGATGTAAGCTGCAATGGGCACTTAACTTTTGATCAAACATTCCAATCTGCTCACTAATGTTCATTATTGACCATTAAATTCAAATAATTTATAATCAGCATTCACAGTTGTAGCTACAAACAGAGAAGCAGTGAAAACATTTTAGTATTTTATATTTACAGTGTTTGCTTTACAGTGATTGCAAGAACTGTCCAAATACTTTGGGCTCTATTTTTGTAAGTGCGCAAAGCGCAGCGCTACCCACTGGGACCATGCGCTAAGTCTTATCCAATTTTCGAGAAAGTGCTAATTCTATGTGCAATTTGCGTGCCAGCGCAAAACGCAAGGGGGCTTGAGTTGGAGTGCTTGCACTATCTGTGGGTGTATGCACGCAAACTGTGGGTGTATTGTATGGTAATGAAGTGGTGCAAAGCGCAATTTAATGTTTTCCAGAGAAACAGGTCACTGCGCTGAGACTTTTCAATATCACGTTTGTTTTCAGCATAAAGTCCAGATTTAATTCCTAAATTTCCAATTTGGAGATTCTAACAGCCGGAGGTAATAAAGTTAATGTCCAAACTCTGAAAATATGGTGAAACATCAAATTATGTCCCTGACAATAGCCTTTTTATGAAACAAAAAATTATGAGATTTGTGTTACACTATCTACAGGTCATACTTTATTATTATTATTATTATGTTTATATTTACGATTATATTTATGATCTAATTTGTATTGGTATTTTTCCACCTGTTGTCGTATAGTGTCTCAAAAGGGGCCAGCAGAAGGTAAAAGGTTTGGATTTGGTATGATTTGTTTAACCATTTCATTATTTTGATTATATTATCATTTCTTTTGAAGTGTAATTTGAATTTAGAAATATTTTTGGTTAAATTTTTCCAATAAATGAATGTGATTTTTCTAAATCAAAATCGACCGTTAGAAGTGCCAATTCAATCACTGTTAATACTAGCCATGATTTGTGTTTCATAAGATGAAAATGATTAATAATACTTACATTCTCTATAATTTAATGGAGCCTACATCCATATCCTGACCTGAACCACATTTTCCATGAGCATAAAAGGAATGTGTCCATTTAACAAAGACGCAGTTAATGCACAAAATAATGTAAGTCCATATTTCTATTCTTCTATTCATTGCATATAGTCCATTTACACTACCAACTTAATAGGAATGTGCTGTATTTGTTTATATTGCTGGTGCTTGAGGGAATGGACTATATAATAGGACGCAGACACTGCAATAATTGGAGAAGAATCTCCTAATTAAATTGGACTTGACCCGATTAGCGCCTTGCGCACGTGATTTCGACATACCCACTCGCACCTAGACATAGGAAAGTTGCATGAAAATACAAAAACTTCATGGCCTTTCCCATTGACTTTGTGCTTATGACTTATGTCATTGTGCTGCGCTTAGTGCTAGCGCTCTTAAAATAGGGTCCTTTTTGTTATAATTTTGTATATCTAATGTTTTATCATTTAGAACGAAATAAACTTTATTTGTGAAATGTTTTGCTTGAAAATTCTGCTTGTGTTATCTGCCAGTTTGTTTGACATTTTTGCATTTGATGCAATGGGTGTCCAAATACTTTTGGGAGCCATTGTTTATGCAGTGTATCTGAACAAAATCATATAATTTTTGAGAGATTAAATAGGAAAAGAAATAATTGGAAAGTAGCAGAAGTTACATTTCTTGAACCAAGGGGGTTTTATTGATTGGGCTGGTTAACATTCACTGTACTTTTTATTTGTGTACTCATTTAGTACTCATAATTTAAATTCCTACGCCAACAGAAACTATTAGTCCAATCCCTACGCCAACAGAAACTATTAGTTCAATCCCTATGCCAACAGAAACTATTAGTCCTTACTAGAAATCCCGGTGCAAACAACACTGGCACCGATGTCTCATTAGTCAAAAGGAGGAGGGATCTATTGTTTGTGTTATTTGGCTGTAAGAATCTGTGTTCTCAAAAACTGGAGAATGACGGATCCACAGGGAGGCCACCGCTTTCAAAAACATATATGTTCAAATGAGCCTTAATGGAGAGTTAAGCACATCATTCATCAAAACAATGCATACTATTCTTAGTATCCAGTCTTCACAGCCATACTGATGAAAAGTAATACAATATCCAACTTTTTTGCTGACTGGATAAAGAAAATCAACAATGAACAGCTCCATTTGCTGATTCCAGGTTTTAGATCACTTTTGACTTTAGGACAATGGATAAACAGAACATATTTCATATTAAGCATACTCTGAGCTCACCCTGGTGGGTTTGTGTGTCAGCCATACAACTCTGCTTGACCCAGAATAACAGGAGTGGAGGTCACGCAAACACACTCAGCACTCAGCTGACTGGCTGGACTCCACTCTTCAAAATAACCAACTATCATGGGGGAATATTTAAACAAGGACAGCGAAGTGCGGTCTGATGGCTGGTTACTGTATGTTCAGGACAGCCTGCTTTTCTAATGATAGGATCAAATGGAATTGCACATACTGTATGCACAGAGTGGTACAATATAATTTTTGTGATTACAAATATTATTAGCATAGCAATTTGAGGGAAAGGTTGAATTGAAAAATTAACATGAATTTCAGAGTTTCTTACTATTTGGTATGCCCCCCTGTTGCTTTAATGATAGCATGCACTCAAGCTGGATGCTCTAAAACCTGAGGATCCATGTTATTCCAGCATGATTTGAGAATGTTTTAAAGAACATATTGTGTGCTTCAACAGAAGCATGGAAATCTTACATTTTAATATAAATGGGTAAAAAAAATAAAAAATTGATTAGTGACCAAAGCAATGCAGAATCTTAAATATGTCTTAATTTTACATCTTAAAGGAAAAGTTCACCCAAAAATGAAAATTCCCTCATCATTATTCTTTCTTTGTGTATGACTTTCTTTCTTCATATGACTCCATATCTTCAGAAGTGATATGATAGGTGTGGGTGAGACTTGCATTGTATGGACCAAAAGAGCTGAGATATTCTTCTAAAAATCTTCATTTGTGTTCTGTCGAAGAATATAAAGTCATACATATCCAGGATGTCATAAGGGTGAGTAAATGATGAATTTTCATTTTTGAGTGAACTCTTCCTTTACTTTTTCTTTCTTTAAAATTTTTCAAAATTCTAAAACTTTCAGTTTCTTTCCAGCTTTAAATTTGATTTTGTGTTGCAGATTTTCAATGTGGTCTTAGACTTTCGAACCTCACTGGAGAAAAAAATGCATAAAGTTGCAACACTATAACAAGCTAAGAAAATCATGATGCTATTGAAGCATGCCATGCATGTAGTCGACACACAAACACGCTGGCATCCCACTGTGAAGTTTCCCAAAAATTATCTTTCCAGGAGCTGCTCTGACCCTAAGCTGTCAAATGCAGCCACTCAAGAGATAAAAGAACACATCTTCCTGTACAGCTCAGAAACCTGAACTCATTTATCTTCATCTCAGCTGACACTGTCACATCCAAAGCACTGCTGTAAAAGACTTTCAGATCAACTCCTGTGAGTCACACATACAACCGTGAGTGTGTAATCTGAATTGTGGACCACAATTGCAACACACACACATACACTTTTGGAAACGTATAAAATAATAGTATAGTAGAGTAATGTGCATTGTCGAGTAGTATAGTGTGGTATTGTACAGTACAGTATAATATAATACAGTACAGTGTTGTATAGTATAGTGTAGTTAAGTGTAATGTGGTATTATATAGTACAGTATGATTTAGTACAGTACAGTGTTGTGCAATACAGTGTAATGTAGTATAGAATTGTGCTCTGCAGTATAGTGTAGTTTAGCATGATATTGTGCAGTACTGTACAGTATAATACTACTATACTATGCTGAACTATACAATAGTACAGTGTTGTATAGTATAGTGTAGTGTAATACAACCAGTGTTGGGTAAGTTACTCAAAAGTGCAATCCAAACAAATTACTGATTTCTTCTCTAAAATTTTAATCAGATTACTTTATGAATTACTGCACAGAACAAGTAATCACATTAATAATTACTTTAAAGTTACTTTCAAAAACACTAAACCAATGTTTTCCTGCTCAACAAATTAAAAAATAATGTCTATATTTTCTCCTTGTTCATTCTCGCACGAACGTCATACACACAGCACTGCACGATTCTCCCTTTCAATTATTCATTAGGGGGCGCACACCAAAGAAACAAAAACTGACGTACACATGTACTGTATGTGTTCTATATAAATAATATTATTTTAGAAATATGCATAATCCAAGTAATGTGCTTAAAATTACTTAATTAAAAGTCAGTAACTGAAATCTGATTACAAGAATTTAAAATGTAATGCACTAATTGTAATTAGATTACAGAAATTAATTACTGTGATAAATGAAAGTTACTGAATTTCAATTAAAGTATTTACTTTTAAGTATATTACATGGATTACACATATTTCTAAAATAATATTATGTACTGTATACTGTAGAATACATTTAAAACATGAATTACGTTCATATGTATGTCAGTTTGTGTTGAGTTCCAACAATGAATACAGCAGGATTTCTTCTGCTGGCCCGATCAGACGTTCAGAATTTTACTTGCCCTGCCAACATTTTCACTGGCTCCACCACAAAAAAAAAAAAAAAAAAAAGAAAAAAAGAGAAATGTTATTTTAGCAACATATTTTTATATTTTACTTTTAATGTGTAAAAACAAAACAACCTATAACAAATAATTTAATATGGTTTCTGTTTTCAGTAGCTGAAAATTATACAGCTATAATGTAACTCCATAACAGACACTCACATGATGGCAGTACACTTCAAATCATTACTGATTTGTTTATAATTCTCAAAAGATTGACCAATGTAACTGTACTTTGGTGATGTATTTAAACCAGCAGTGTTGGTTTAAAGCAGATGTATTTGCAACAACAATGTTCAACACAGCGCTGGCCTAATTGGGCAAGTGACAGCTCTGTAAACTGGCACAAAACTCTCTCATACTGGCAGGCCACTGAGCCATCCTTACTGTTGAGCACTGGCATTGTAGTGTAGTAAGTGTAGTGATATGTGCAATAGTACAGTACAGTTCTAAACAGTACAGTAGAGCACAGTACAGTACAATACAGTACAGCACAGTAAATGTCAAAAACTGCAATCAGATTAAACATTTAATATTATTTAACAACATAGCATCACAAATTAAGGACAGCTGTTGTCAAAACAAACTGCAAAGCATACAACAGTTCTTCATGTGGTTGAGGCTCACCAAATCCAAATGCTTTGCTCTGATCTGGAGCAGAACCAAAGTTGATTCTGACCACCAACCACACACAGAGGAAACGCACACTAACGCACAACTACTGCTCTCATTTCCTGCCCTGGTGCTTCAGGGGGTCCTAAAATCAGTGTTTCCAATTAAACAACACATAATGAAGAGCAGTAAAGAGGAAGAAGCATACTGCTCTGAAAATAATCAGATCCTGCATGTTGGGGAAAATCCAAATATGGAACATAAGGGAAAACAGGGAAAACACATACACTATATAAGGTTAATTAAATTATTTAATTTTGAGTCCACTTTCAGATGTTTGTTTCACTTTGCTAAGAGACACAAAATCGAGGAAACCATTTATACAACTTTTTAATGGGAGACCGATGATTTTTGATATGAAAATAATGAATTGTGATGAAAAGAAACAGTGATTTGGCCAAACATTGATTTTTCATGAGTAGTCTTCTGAAGCCAAACAAATAATTAAGTAATTGCTACACTAAATGGAGTAAAAGTTGGCAGATAGTTCCAGTGGTATGAAAAGGTGTGAAAAGAAGTAAGACAAATCCCCCTGTATGTGTCCTGTGAGCATTATGCTGCATCAGAATTGATTTCAGGCATCTTGGCACAATAAAAACAAGGCGGGTGATTTTACAAGATGATGCTTCTAATATAAAAACCACCCAAGTAGACTTAGTTCTTTTACGTCTGACGGACAAATATATGCTCAGTTCTTGGTGAAAATAAAGAAAATTCTGTTTTCCCTGAACTGTTTTCCCCTGATGTGCACCAACTTTTTCAGGTGGGTCTCCAGCTTAACTTAAAATAGCCCTTTCATTGGTATTTCTAAGCACCTCTTCAATGGCCAACCTGAAAGACCTACCTAGCCATATGGCATCTTCTTTCAATTTTGCAAAAGTGAAAATGGGGTGTCCGCAATTTTTTGGATTCGCCCAAAAGGAAAAAGACTAGAAACTCATTCAACATCAAGAAAACATGGTCCATGCTCATGGCTCATGATAGTCCAGCTTCTTGATGTAGCATAAACCATCCGTAACAACATCGATCGCACGCAGAACTGCAGGTCTTGGACTGAGCCTGATGCAGATGGGATGATAGAGGTTCAGTCTAACAGTAATGTAAATCCTTCTTAATAAAATTAGATTTAAAGTTGAGCACATAGGCAGATAGCAATCCATTAAACAACTTAAAGGATGCCGGTGGCTGGTGTCTTAGCATACGATCTCTAAGGTAAAACCAGCATCTCTGCTCTTACGTTAATCCTGTCTTCCTCTAACTGCATTGCATTTAAATGTTTTGCAGAAAGAAAATCGTTCAAATACAGGACTATATTATCTTGCACATATGAAGGATAAAATAAATGGAATAAAAAATGTAACGCATCTACAAACAAAAAGGTGCAAAGCTCCAGGGTAGCACTAGGCTAATGCCATTTTTATGGACCATGTACCATGGTAATCTTTGAAGTATCCTGGAGTACCAAGTAAATGCTATGGTACATATACATAGTAATCATTCATTACCATAGTATCAAAGTACATGGTATTACAATCTTACATCATTACTAACATGGTACCACCACAGTACTTATGATTCATTTCAAACTCTATATGTGCTTTGAGCTAAAAAAGCACAATTTAATTGTTATAAGGTTTTAATGCTGGTGTAAAATATATTATAAGAGCGTAAACTTCCGGACTTTCTGCATTCAAGTAGATATTAGCTGGGCTTGTATGACTCTAAATAGCTGCCTGCGGGATTTTCAAATAATTTACAAATTGCCTTAAAGGGGCTTTAGTCAACATGAAACAACATTTGCAACCCATTTTATTTCTACAATATCACACATTTTTGAGAGAAACAAAATATGACTTTATTTTATCCACTGGAATGGACTGATTAGATCATGAAAAGTGGTCTCTATATGACAGGTGGTTGGGGGGTAAAAACTGAAAAAATAAGAGTGCATATATTTTGATGAAAGATTACAAAGACATTTTTTTCTTTGGAATGACAGGCACTGATGAATCATTCACATTAAGACCAGAAAACATGCATTAAGAAAGAAAAATTTCCTAAACTGGAAACATGTAATAAATTTGGTCTCCTGATATGAGCCAATATATAAA
Source organism: Myxocyprinus asiaticus (assembly GCF_019703515.2). NCBI lineage: Eukaryota > Metazoa > Chordata > Actinopteri > Cypriniformes > Catostomidae > Myxocyprinus > Myxocyprinus asiaticus. Next base: position 17,646,839 of record NC_059345.1, on the reverse strand, counting down.
TACTAAAGCAGGAAACACTGCACACCCAGACAATTAAACATAATTTCATTCACTTCAACCAGCAGTCACAAAGACTAACAACAAATTATAGCAAGCTAAGACTGTATGATCTTGCATCGACCCCAGCTTTAAGTAGTGGTGAAATTACTCAAAAGAATAACAAAAAGAGATGATGATAAATCAGACAGGGTTGTTTTAGAAGAGTAGGGGGGTCTTGTTTGTGAGGTTAGACTGATTGCCCTGAGGCATCCTCCTCAAAACCCCAACTGTGTCACATTGCATCAGCACTATGGCCAGATTTTTTAAGTCTCAATTTTATGCAGACAGAATTAAACTAGAGCCCAAGGACAGGATAGAGAGTTTAAGAGTGGTTGAAGAGAGGGGTTGTCATCCTTTTGCATGATAGCACAATGTGTCATCAACTTCCTTAAGCCTGTGTCTTATGGCTGTCTCAACTGCACAGAAGCCAGAAATGGCTTAAAGTGAAACCCATAGGTCTAACATCTCACAAGCATGCACTTTCTACACTATATTATCAGCTCATGTCACTACAGAACAAGGACAGTGGGTTATAAAGAAGGTGGCTTTCCTATATGAACGGCCCCTAAGAAACATCTGTTTGGGGTCAGGTGAACCCAAAACCAGCCTAATTATTCTGGGCTTACTTTAGACAGATTAGTCGACTAGTGGTTTAGACAGCCCACCAACTAGTTGTTTTTGATAATATGTTGTTTTTTAGGAGCATAAAGGGCATTGGAGTGGCTGTGGCACGGTCTACATCTAAAGGCAGTGGTAATGCCTGCTCACGTGATTCTAGATGTGGATAGTCTCTGCGCCCCTCCTTTCTCCTGCCCACTCCAGTTGTGGCCTGGCTAAAGAACTTCCATCAGAGAAAGAGGGAGGATGATAATCCAAGGGAGGAGTGTGTCGTTCCATCACACTGTGTACACACCTTTTGCAAGAATCTGTTCTTTTCAAATATGAAATCATCTCACCATTTGGTAACAGGAGGCTTATTGTAGTAAATCCAATAAGAATTGCATTTCTTATTTCAAAATATGTCTTCCTCAAAGTACTAAATCAATCATTAATGGAACTCTAAAGGAACTGGAATTGTTAAAAGGAATCGGAACAAGAATCGTTAAATTTCTTACGATTCCCATCCCTAGTAGTTTTGCACACCCCGAATATCCAGCAAGCATTTTCCATACTTCTCTCTGGTGACCCATTTTAAAGCTCTCACTCCCTTTCTCAGTGTTCCTTACCCTGAGCTACAGATAAACTTTACTTTAGACCTGGTTTAGAGCACTGCAGCAGGAAGAGAGGGCATTGACAGCCCCCCACCCCCCTGCACCCAATCACTCACACTCAGATCCCTGAGGGCCACATGGCAGATACGAGCTGACTGTTAACAAAGTGACAGCAAAGCAAAGGGCTTCCCTTTTTCCTCCCTGAGTCTGAAAAGAAAAGACCTGCTAAAAGTGCTGAGAATTTCAGCTGATAAAGCTTTTGACACAAGCTGAGCATTGGTCATTTACATGAATCCTGAGTTAATGGTTTTATAATGCAGTTTTTGGAGGCAGTGGTCATTTCAGGTCAAGGAAAAAACACTATGGAAAGGCAGGGATTTCAGAGGATAGGGCTGCATGATTTGGACAAAAAGTCATATTGCAATTATTTTGAAAAAAGTTTGCGATTGCGATTTGAACTGTGCTATAATAAACAAAAAACTAGTAAATTATTTCTTTTGATCAATTTTTTTTTATATATATATATTTTGCCCATGTTCTTAGACTCTTTTTGTCCTCTTAAAAAAAAAAAAAAATTCAGACCTTTTTCACTTTAGCCACAAACAAACAAATAATAAATAAAACGGTGACACAAAGAAAAAAGAAAGAAAGAAAAAACACTTCTTCGGCTGTACCTGTTTATGTCCACTTTGTGATAGGTTCTCATCCCAGTATTCATTAGCATTATTTTTTGGAACCCAGTCTTGAATATTGTAATAATGTATTATAATATTACATTTATTACTATTATTATTATTATTATTATTATTATTATTATCATTATTATTATTATATGACACGCACATAAGCAAACGGAACTGAAATAGAAGCACATCTGTTACTCTGCGCACGAGATGGAGTTGTGTATCACAGAATGGCACTCTAATTAATGAAAACACTGTAATAATGCAAGATAAACACTGTAATAAAACATGATAAAGACAGGACAGATCAGCACGCATAAACTTTCAAGCGAGCAGGTCGCGCAGACTATTTATTCATTTAATTAAATCGCAGTGCCTTGCGCACAAGGTCATATCGCGACTTCGATTTAATTTGATTAAATGTGCAGCCCTAGGTTCAGGTCAGTTTTTCAGAAGCAACTACAGGCAACACTTCTTGCCAAAACAACACTTACAGTACTGAGAGCAGGCAGCACAGAATGCAGGGACGGATTGAGGCATGGGTGACATGGGAAGCCGCCCGGGGCAGCATCCTGTTAACTAGGGATGTGTGTGTGTTTAAAAACAGCTATATTGACCGAGACAGAATGGAACAGATTGCGGCTCTCAAGATGTTTGTGAAAACCGTCAATGTTTAAATGCGGTTTTGGCTTTAACAATTGGCTGTATCAATATCAATATCAATATCAATATCTGGTGACTCAAATTACAATGTAATTATAATTCAGTCTGATACTGTCTTACAGCAAGCGGTTGATTAACTAAAAAGTAGAAAAATGTTGAATAGTTTTCTTAAATGATAAATGATCTACCAAAGCCACAGACATCTCAAGAACTGCTGTTTGAGGCAAATTCAGTCAGATATAAAGATTTTATCATTTGGAAACTCAAGTGGAGCACTTCAATCAAACTGTTTAAGTGATGCAGTAAAAAAACATGCTGTTTCTCTTTGCTGTAATTTAAAAGAAGTGTGTAATGTCTGTGCCACTGGGTTTAAATACAAATTTGCGACTGCCCCTACATTGTTTGAAAGGTTACTGAGGGTTCAGACATCGGGTTTAATCCTTGTTTCAACAACCCCCCCCCCCCCCCCCCCAATATGAACTGCTCCTTTAAGAGGCAGACAGCAGGAAAAGAGACTGTGACCTTCTAAATATGACCCACTCTTCTGACTCATGCGAAACATGACATAAATATGGGCATCAATGACTCCTTTGCTCCAATGTTTTTATAATCGAATTGAGAACAAAACTGAATGAACATAGTGTAACAATTTTTGAAAAGTGCTGAGCTTTTCCTGTACAAGACATGTCCAACGAATTAGGTCAGAATTATGTAACAGAGGTTTGTGTCTGGCTAAAATCACACAGTACAGTCAGTGTTTTGCAGCAACAGCTTGATGCACTCAAAATTAGGAACAGCTGACTGTAAACAGATGAGGTAAAGGTAATAATGTTGTATTTAAAATATACGGTAATTTAGTTACAATCCTCGGCTACTTGGCCAACCCAACTTTCACGAAGCAGATGCTTCCATGTCTATGCTAACTTTCCTTGAATAAAGAATAATAAACAACAAAGCATAACCTCAAGCAAATGTCCACTACTTTCATAATAACCTTTTGATCAGGACTTATACATTGATGTGGCTATTATTGTACCTTCAGACCTTATTTAACATAGCAAAATAATTCCAGTAAAAAAAAACTGAAATGTTGCTCTGTTTCAAAACCTGCCTAGACATGATGTTCCAAAAGGTTAATTAAATTAATTATGATGCTTTCTAAGATACACCATCTTTTGGCCATTTTATTTTATTATTATTATTTTTTTTTTAGAGATGTCAAAATTAATGCGTTAATGCATGTGATTAATTAAAAAAGTTAACACGTTAATTTGTCTTAATTGTGATTTACGCTTTTACAGTTAATACAGCATAAACCAGCAAAAACACCGGTGGGACTAGGGCAGAACCTTTGCAATGTGTCAGCCCGGAGTCATTACATGGACATACACACCACAACCCACACAAAACAGCGATGGGAAAGGACCACTTAACGCTATTTGTATGTACAAAACATGCCCAAATGGGACTTGTGACAGAAAGCAAATACTTTGCAGCCTCTGTAAGGCACAATTTAATTAACACATTTGCATGATAGTCTTAACTATCATGAAAATGCAGAATAAGATGGTTTTGTCTGCAGCGCTTTTCATGTGAAGTTCAAAGTGGCGCTTGACGCTGGCATTGACACCCTCATTCGAATCATGAAGCAGCTTCACAATTGCAGTAGCAAAGCGAATAGCCACAGTCTCCCGGGTGATTAATATTGTGGAGGATGAGGGTTTAAGAGATTTAATGCCCATTCCAATGAATATGCAAACTATGTGAGGACTAGTTCTTTCAATTAGTCAAACTCCCACTTAGACTTTGGGAAACATTTAATGTTACTTGAATTGGTGATATTTTAGTGCATTTCTATCTTTATACTGTGGAAGGCTTTGTTTGGAAAAAGTAAATAAAGCATTATATTGTTACATATTGTTTTGCTTTCTTCCCTAAAAGGAAAAAAATTAATTTTCACAAGAAAATAAGTATATACAGTAGTCAAATTTCAGCACTTTTAAAATTTGCGATTAACTATGAAAATTAATTAAGTCACAGACCTATTGTAATTAAATGACTTGGGATAAAGTAGCAAATTGCATTTAGTTTACTCACTATTCAGCTTGGACAAAAACATGTGTTGACAACCTAACAAATATCCTCCCCTAGAGGAACCATGAATCACCAACAAGAGAAAACACTGTAAATCTGCCCATGTCTTTTATTTTATTGTTTTTTGGGGATGTTTATTTTTTTTTTTTCATATAGATAAGCATGTGTGATTAAACAGATATGAGAGCCACTCAACTTACCTCAAAACTGACTCGCTGCAACGGCAGAGCCCGAATTAGCTCTTGGCTAGCCTCCCACCCGCTGTTCTGTGCTACCCACCATGGAGGGAAGATGTTAAATAGATCAGAAAGGCCAAATTTGATCATTTGTAGAGGCTGTATTGACGTAATTTCATACATGATGCCCAAACCGTTAGAGAATTTGGCTATATTGGACTTAATATTGTAATGCAAACTAGTAATTTGAGATAAGATTTGTGTCTTCATTGGTCTAAGTGTATAACCTATAACTGTACATCCAGTGACACGTTAGCACTAACTTTTATTAAAAGCATTTACAAACATTACATAGCCTACACAATATTTAATGCATTACATAACAGATCAATAGTTCAAATAGTTACCAATACATTCAAATAACAAATGTCATGGAACTTGGATCCAGATAGCACTGCTAATGATTTATTAATGAAAGTTATTATTAATGAAAGTTATTGTAAAGTGCATCTGTACTTTATATATCTCGATGTCTATGGGGGGCTCATTTTAATAATGTGGTCATACTGACTCATAATGAAATAACTAAATATGCTTTGATCAGGACCACCACATAAAAAAAAAAAATTAAAAAAAAAATTGAACCTAAAAATATGCTTCATGTGGTAACTTCAAAATTGAATGGTTTTATTCAACTAAAAATACTATTTAACATCACAGAATCGACCTGAATACACTGCGTTACACCAACAAAACTAACTTTAAGGGTTAGATAAACAGCTCCTTAAGGTAACAATTGCACGTTAGCACTTTTTTTACAGTGCATGTAAAGCTCTGAAAATTTGCATGCCTGAAACTCAACGATACACACTGATGTAGAATGACAAGTAAACTAATTTAATGTGACCCAAGACATACAGGAAAATAGAAAAAACAATTAGGTCACCTATGACATTCGAGGCTGCAGAATAACACACACAAACATACACAGGTCTCTTCCACTCGTAAGCACTTGGTTCCTTGTTCTCCTGTTTCCATGGAAACACACCATTCAATTCTCTAAGGATCAATGGAAACTATGAGGCCATAATAATGGGCTATTTTAGTCTATTAGACTATGATAAGAATTTGATAACAGTGCTAAACTCTGCACATGTCCTCTGCATACAGAAACACACACCATCATACTCTTGAGTGAAGGCTGATGTATTAATGGCTAAATTGAATATGGACAAATAGTGACCCAGATGCTGAGGATGTGTTATGTGTTAACAATACAAATGACCAGACACTGCAGCACTATCCCAGTAACAATATGATACTGAATCTATCTATCTATCTATCTATCTTTGACTGTGTTTGAAAATATTTTATGCTTTTATTTTGTGCAAAACACATCACCTTCATTCATCTACTCTCAGTTCCCAATAAAGCTCATATTTCTGTTTCTTCATAAGCAGCCTGCTCGCTTGTTCTAACACATAGATTCACAAGTGCACACAGGTACTCAAGCAAACAGACCAACACAGCCTTAAAGGAATAGTTCACCCAAAAATGAAAATTTGCTGATACCCTCAGGCCATCCAAGATGTATCCAAGAGTTTCTTTCTTCATCAAAACAGAACTTAAGACTTTTAGGATTTCATTTCAGGCCTCCCCCTCTAAACAATGCAAGTAAATGTACTCCATTTTTTGACGGTCCAAAATGCATATTTAGGCTGCATCAAAATAATCCACACGACTCCAGCTGACAAATTAAGTTCTTCTGAACCCATACGATTGATTATTTTGAGAAACAAAACAATACTTATATACTTTTTAACTACAAATGTTCGCTTCCGTACATCTCTTTGACGTGCGCTCATGAGAGGGATGACGTAAGCTCGTTGGTAAGGGCACGCGTCATGTGGAGGAGGAGTCAGGAAGCGCACGTCACAGAGATGTATGGAAGCAAACATTTGTAGTTAAAAAGTATATGAGTATTGTTTTGTTTCTCAAAATAATCAATCGTTTGCATTCAGAAGAACTTTATTTGTCAACTGGAGTCGTGTGGATTATTTTGATGCACCCTCAATATGCATTTTGGACTGTCAAAAAATGGAGGATATTCACTTGCATTGTTTAAAGGAGGAGGCTTGAAATTAAACCCTAAAAATCTTAAATTTTGTTTTGATGAAGAAAAAACTCAGATACATCATGGATGGCCTGAGGATGAGTAAATTATCAGCAAATTTTCATTTTTGGGTGAACTATTCCTTTAATTTGTCTCTACCACAAATTTGCTCAATCAGATGTACTGTAGTTTCATGTGTTTAAAGCTGCAGGCTGCATTTTGCAATTGATGGTCCGGTGTACTGTTAGAGCTGTATGACTGATGATGGTCTCTAATTTACTTACCACACAAATAAACCCATCCTCCAACACACACATAAATAGATATACAAACGTGCATCTCTTGCAGGAGTGTAGTTTCACAGCAAAGAGAGGTCAAGGAGAAGAAGAGTGATTAGAGTGGAATAGAAATGGCTTTGGTACAGCCCAATTTACACTGTAAAGAGAAGAAGACAGAAGGAAGAATAAACAGAGATGGAAAGGTGTATTTCCCAGCTTTTTAATTTGGTATAAGTGTATATGCACAGAAATCACAGTTGCAGAAAACAATGCATCACGCACCCCCAACATCAACAAAAGTGAGCAAGGGAGACACTTTACGACTTTAACGCCGATTTAGACCCAATTTTTGGTCAGGCCAAGATGGTGCTGGTTAGTTCCAGTCTGCAAATTTTGAGAAAGTTGCGTAGTGTAACATGGGTGTCGACTCTTATTTCTTACGCTCCGACAATGATTCCATCTAGTTGGAGGATATCAAACATGTTTGATATTGTTGAGAAAATCTTGCAGTGTATTATACTCCACGGCTCAAATCTGATGTCATACAGTGTACAGCTAAAGGAAATCGAGCATGCAGGACCAGGAAGCCCAAGAAATGGAGATGCGAACAAGCACTCAAGTGGAGTATAACTTTTAACCTAACTCAACTCGCAATTTCTAGAGGCCATTCTGGCCGCATCTTCTCACTCAAGACAGCGCTCATATGCATTTGGCCCGTGCCATTTGTGACTCGGATCAGAGTGGCAGTAGCAACAACAGCTTGTTTACATCTGTCATGCGGCAACTTTAACGGGAGGGCGTGTGTTTCTGTGCGAGTCTGTGACCGGATCGGATCGACTTGCAAGTCGGGTAGTGTGTGATCCATAGTCGTTTGGTGTGTGATGCCCAGTTTGTACAGTAACTGTAGCAATTTTCAAAGTTGGTACGTTTGAAGCCTAGTATTTTGAAATCTGTTTTGAAATCAGATTTTAAAAAGATGTGTGATGTAATCCAGTTTTAAGGAGCAATGTTACATAAATCTACGTTATGAGTGTCATCCAAACAAAATAACAAACCTGAAAATTACACAAAGGCCTATCTTTTTAGTTCTCTTGAACTGAATGTGTTAATGCATTAATGTGTATAATAAATACTGAATACAACTGAATTCCACTTAGATTTATATAATCTCAGGATTGCCAGAAATAAAACTATCATGATCGGTGCATCATTGGTATGGCATGCGCTCTGTCTAAAAAAATACCCTTTATGCTTACATATACTACAACAACTTCTACAATGAGATACAGTACCAATTAACCTCTATTTCTCCCAACATACTGCAGTTAAAGGGAGAAGTTTCAATTGTATTTGTTAGTAAATCAATCAAAGGAAATAAATAGAAAAGCAACTTATTTATAAAATTAACTCGGATATAATGGTTTGAATTTCAACATGTTATTTTACTGTTTATTTGAAAAAAGAAATGTGATTATGTAATGTGTGTTACTTGTAACTTATAAAAAAGCTAGAATTAGATCATGCTGACAATTCAAATAATAATAATACAAAAGATAACAGCAGATTTTTTAATTAGAACATTTTGTTTACTTTTAACTTGTACCGTGTCACAGACCACTTAAGAACTTCTTTAGAATAAAAAATACAGAGACAGATTTAAATATAAACTCACACCACACCCAATCTCACTGCCTGCTTTGAACATCTCGCTTTTCTTACAGCGATGACGCAATTAGACACTCACCCATATGCACGCAAGCACGCACGCATGCACACACATGCACACACACACACACACAGGTTTCCATCTCACTGAAGGGTGTGTGACCATCACATAAAAGGGAAACAGTTAAGCTCTGTTTTAATGAGTGAACTTTCCATGACTGGCACAGTAACTTGTGCCATGACGAAAACCAAAAAATAACAAATCCTTTTCTTCAATTCACCAGAAATTTACATAAAACTCTTGGATGTGAATCTGTATTATAGTTAACAAGACAACTCTGCCAATAGGTGGACATCATGAAAAAGTTCACATGGCACAACAAGAACAACAAGTTTCCTAATAGTGCTCATTTGATTTTAAAAGGTGAAGTTTGTAATTTTTTGATGCTAAGAAACTTTTTAAAATCCTAGCTTAAAAAGCAGATTCAACTATCCAATGGCTCACACATAAAATATGCCCCATTTTTAACAAACTTTAAAGGTATAGTTCACCAAAAACTGGATAAAAAGTACTCTAGTTTATACAAATAAGGCTGGGCATATACACTCACCGACCACTTTTGTAGGTACACCTGTACATTGACTTATTCATGTGATTATCTAATCAGCCAATCATGTGGCAGCAGTGCAATGCATAAAACCATGCAGATACAGGTCAGGAGCTTCAATTAATGTTCACATCAACCATCAGAATGGGGGAAAAATTTTATATCAGTGATTTCAACCGTGGTATGACTGTTGATGCCAGATGGGCTGGTTTGAGTATTTCTGTAACTGCTGATCTCCTGGGATTTCTGCAGTGAGCCTACCATCTGTGTACCTCAGCAAAAATTCAAGATTCATCAGAGCAGGCAATGTTTTATCAGCCTTTAACTGTCCAGTTTTGGTGAGCCTGTGCCCACTAGTGATGTGACATTAGTGATTTAAAAGAGAGAGAATGGCTAAGTTTCCTTAAAGTCTCTTTTAAGAGGAGATAATGAAAAAAAAAAAATTATAATCTTACAGGCATTTCCCTAATTTCAAGGAATTTAAAGGTTGATAAGAATGGTGTAAAAGCCCCTAACCCTTAACCCTTAAGTAAATCTGATTAGTTGATAGGAATGTTGCTCCAGGACCAACAAGAATGTTGATTCAGAAACATATGCTACTCTGTAACCATTTCACGTTTCTCAATTATCTATAAATTTTAAAATTTATTTAGGATAAACTCCAGAAGTTTTAAACTTCTCCCATATACAAACACACAGTGCATCACCCTCTTTCTGTTACCATTCCTCAACCACACTGAAATAAATACAGACATTTCCCTCAACACAAGCTCCAGGCATAAACACACAGACAAGGGAAGCAGGTGCCAATAACAGGTCAAGCCTCGAGCTCTGGCTGGTGAATAATAAAAACATCAAGGAAACAAAACATGACAAAAATAATTCAGTCAGGACCACTTCTGTCAAATGAATACTTCACTTTAATACTTGAATGAATACTTATTCAGTACAACAATTGAAGCCATCTTTTGGTGTTGGTGTTATGATTCTGTTCTGGGCAAACTTTCCACCCATCCATGCAGCCATGCAGTTACAGAGACAAGGCACAATAACACACTGAAGATACGATTCTAACTGGCAATCAATTGTAGTCTTAGAGCAACAAGACAGATGTAGAATAAATGGAGGACTTAAATAGAATCGCTCTGATAAGAGTCTGATTTGTATTGGTAGATGTATTTTCAGCAATTAAAATCTTCGGTTTTACTCTGTTCCTCACACAATGCTATCGTATGGTTTGGAATTATTATAGTGCTATTGTATCATTTTTATTTTAAATAAATGATTTAGACTGTACTTTTATCTGCTTGTTATGTCTTTAATGTCGTTGAGAATTGGTTAGGTTTAGGTATAATGGCGGGGTTGGGTGCTTAAAAATTTCAAAACAATTGTGTAATGTAAATTTAAATTATTGTTACAAAATTTACCTAAACCTAACCAATTATCAACAATGTTAAACATGGAACCTCATTCATGATTTATATAATTGATAATTGTTAGGTTCAGAAATGGGGTTGGGTTAGGGGATCTAAAATAATCGTGTAATCTAACCACAGTAATATATTTATAAGTATTATAAAACATATTGCGGTTAAACACGCAATACTTTCCGAAGATTGGCAGTGACGCCTCACTCTGCGTGCGTCGGATAAAGATATCAGAGGGTGCTTTTGCCATCTGTAGACTGACGCGCTGGGCTCTTGCACAAGCGGCAGTATTTAATGCCTCGGGAGTGAGAATGGGTTGGATATCCTGATCTAACAAAGACCTCGTATGCTAGAATGGCTCTCGGCAAAAGAGCTTCATTCTGTTTTCAAAGCTTAATTGTATCAAGAAAATCTGACATATGCTTTTTGGGTCTCAAAATCTTACAATAAAACCCTAAAACATAATACCAAGCAGAAGGGCTTATTGACTGCAAATTGTTTTAGTTATGTAAATAATTTCCTTTTGGTGTATGTTAAAACTTTTCCAGTTATTCTGCAAGCAAACAGTGTCAGAAGTCTGCTAGATATTTGTGACAGATGCTGTGGATTAGTGTCTGTGGTTGACGGTTTTTATGGTTCTTTTCAAATTAGTCATTGAAAGGCTTATCTTGATATACAGTATCTTTATAAATGTGCATGGGAACGCAGACGAATAAATGAGGGTTCTCATCATCTGGGAGCAATTTTCTGTCATAGGCTGCAAACTGGATTCTATGAAGACATTGATTTATCAGTGAAAGGTTACATATTGCAACCATAATTCAATTGAGATTACACATTCAGTTCTTTTTACTCTCAATTAACACTCAAAAATACATTCACAGACTAGTAAGCAATGTTCCCCTTCTGTCACTCACTCAAAGTTGTGTCGATGTAGTGACACTAGGGGTCGCTCTTGGGAGCCCCAAACACATCTGATCTTTGAGAAAAGGCCAATGAGAATTGGCGGGTGGAATTTGCATGCCACTCCCCCAGACATACAGGTATAAAAGGTGCTTGGCTCGCAACTACTGCATTCAGATTTTTTCTTCGGAGCCAAGCAGTTGTGTGTCAACGAGCTGAATTCCACTGCCTGTCCATTCACCTCGAAGAAGCGTATACTGTTGGATATACAGCGCATTCCAGCGGCTTTCTCTCCTTCTGCACGATTAGTGCAGAGTACACCCCTGGGCACTTCGACAGCGCTAAAAAGAGTATATATTTCTGCAGAGTATATTTTCTCTATTAGAGCAACACATTGACGTGAACGTCTTTTTAAAGACGCGTCTTTTTAAAGATTCCTTTCCGTCTTTGTGTGATTCCTGGATGCGGTCGTTATCTCTCCACCTCTGATGGCCACGGGCGCACACTGAGGCGGCGTTCGTGGATGTTTCATGTTCTCATTGCGAGAACGTGACCATGGCAACGTTGTGGTCGTGGCTTTCCTTCCTCCGGAGGAAAGCCACTCCAGCTGCCCCCTGCGCTGGGCCTTCTACCTACGGGTATGAGGCCGGCCCGGCTGGCGCTGGAGGCGATTTGGGGATTCCAATGGGCACGGCCTCGCCGGGTAAATGCATGCCAAGGCAGCTTACGTTCTTGTCGCATGTCGCAACTCGCTTGCCGTCTCCTCCTCTGGAGTCATCAACGACTGAGGTCGCTGCGGGCCACTCAGAGGAGACTCCACCCGCAGGTGGTCCAGCTGATTTGGAGTCAATTCGGCACCAGCCGAGGACTCGACTGGGCTGCCACCTTCGGGTCTGAACGGCCAGTATGAGTCCAACGCAGAGCTGACTGCCATGCTTGCCCGGGCCGCCGCGAGTGTCGGGTTGGACTGGAAACCTCCACCCTCCCCTGAGCCCTCGCAGCTAGATGATTGGTTCCTGGGTTCGGGGCGCTGCTCACGGCTGCCCCCCCCCCACCCCGGTCCCTTTCTTCCAGGAAGTGCACGACGAACTGACGAGGTCATGGAGGACACCTTTTTCTGCCCGAAAACGTGTGGCTAATGCTTTCCAACCCATCGTGGTGGCTGGCCAGGACCATCCGACTCGGCTACGCGATTCAGTTCACCAGGCACCCGCCCCAGTTCAGCAGCGTCCGCTTCACCTCAGTGCAGGGAGAGAATGCCGCCACCCTGCGTGCAGAGATTGCGACCCTTCTTCACAAGGGCGCGATAGAGCCTGTTCTTCCAGCTGAGATGAGGAAAGGGTTTTACAGCCCCTACTTCACCGTGCCAAAGAGAGGCGGTGGGTTGCGCCAATCTTGGACCTGCGAGTTCTGAACCGGGCCTTACACAGACTCCCGTTCAAGATGCTGACACAGAAGCGCATTTTGGCGTGCATCCGGCATCAAGATTGGTACGTGGTGGTAGACCTGAAGGACGTGTACTTTCACGTCGTGGTTTTACCTCGACACAGACCCTTCCTACGGTTTGCTTTCGACGGCTAGGTGTATCAGTACAAGATCCTTCCCTTCAGCCAGTCCCTGTCCCCTCTCATCTACACAAAGGTCGCAGAGGCAGCTCTTGCCCTGTTAAGGGAAGTGGGCATCCGCATACTCAACTACCTCATCGACTGGCTGATTTTAGCACACTCTTGAGAGTTGCTGTGTGCACACAGGGACCTGGTGCTCACGCACCTCAGCCGTCTAGGGCTTCAGGTCAACTGGGAAAAGAGCAAGCTCTCGCAGTTCAGAGCATCTCTTTTCTTGGCATGGAATTAGACTCGGTCTCGATGATAGCGCGCCTAACAAGTGAGCGTGCGGTCGGTTCTGAACTGCCTGAAGTCATTCAGGTGGAGGACAGCGGTTCCACTCCTGGAGCATATGTCATCCTCGCCAGCGGTCATGTCGCTCGGGATGATGCATATGAGACTGCTTCAGCACTGGCTTCAGACTCGAGTCCCGAGATGGGCATGGCGCTGCAGCACACATCGCATGGCTATCACGCTGGTCTTCCGCCACTTGTTCAGCCCTTGGACAGACCTTGCGTTTCTGAGGGCAGGAGTCTCCCTACAGCAAGTGTCCAGGTGCGTCGTGGTCATGACAGATGCCTCCAAGTTAGGCTGGGGTGCTGTGTGCAACGGGCACGCAGCCGCTGGCTCCTGAACATGACCGCGGCTGTGTTGGCACATCAACTGCCTCGAGCTGCTGGCTGTACTACTCGCCCTGCTGAGGCTATTGTCATTGACAAGATTCCCGGGAAGCAAACAATTCCACCTGTGCTTTGCCAAATCGACTCCAAATCAGCTGGATCACCTGTGGGTGGAGTCTCCACTCTGCCGCGACAGCGCATCTGCTGTGGCGTTGAGGCTGCCCGGGATGTGAGTGGCCCGCAGTGACCTCGGTCGTTGATGACTCCAGAGGAGGAGACAGCGGGTGAGTTGCGACATGCGACAAGAACGTAAGCCGCCTAGGCATGCAAATTCCACTCGCCGATTCTCATTAGCCTTTTCTCAAAGATCAGAGGTGTTTGGGGTTCCCAAGAGCGACCCCTAGTGTCACTACATCGACACACGGTCTCGTTCCCTCCATCAGGGAATGGAGGTTACGACAGTAACCAAGACGATTTCAGCAACTGAGCACATGCAAAAGTTTACTGTGATGAAGTCTTGAATTTCTTTTCACATGTTGAGTGCATACAGTACCCCAAAATGTTATTTAGACACTTAAAGGAATATTCCAGGTTCAATACAAGTTCAGCTCAATTGACAGCATTTTTGGCAAATGTTGACAACAACAAAAATTAATTTCAACTCTTCACTCCTTAAAAAATAAAATAAATAAATAAATAAAAATCAAAGTTTCAATGAGGCACATACAATGGAAGTGACCAATTCTTGGATTGTTTAAAAGGCAGAAATGTGAAGCATATAATTTTATAAAAGCACTTACATTCATTCTTCTGTTAAAATCGTTGTTTTTGCAGGATTACAGAGTTTACAGCATTACGTCATCATGGCAACAAAGTTGTACAATTGGATACTAACCTTTTCTGTGTAAAGTTGTAAGTGATTTTCTCACACTAAAATAATTTTTACATGATTACTGTTAATGTCTTGTGGCTAGGGTTGCCAACATTCTATCAGCCAATTACAGGACATTCCAGCTCAAAATACGTGACTTCTTTTTTTAGCGAGGCTCCTTGACGAGACGCTGCTTAGTGGTTAAAGAGGTCCACCTAGCTTGTTTACATAGGAAAACAATTGAAAAACAGTGTGGACTGATGCAAAAATGCATTTGGTGTGAACGGCCCCTAATACGCTTAAAATGAAAACCGCTTTACTACAACGACCAGGAAGAACAAAATTTCTATCAATCCTCACTTTTATTAAACACTATTTTTTTGCCAAAAGAAGATGCAATCAATGGAGAAAGATGATATTTGTCTGTCATACATTTTCTTCCCCATAATTAAGCTTACTGTATTTTAACTAAACCTGTACTGTACTTTTGTAGCTTACTAAAAGTGCTGCAGTTTTTCTTACCGCCATTTAGTTTAGTTAGTTTTAGCACTGACAAATCAATCGAATGTAATGTCATTACACTGACGCAATGGTGAGAAACAATTATCATGAACTCGAATACTATATGTTTGACAAAATTCTCTTGCTTCTGACAGAAAACACAGCTGAAACAGCCAATATTTCACACAACTCACATGAAAGGAGTGTGTTTCAGGTCCATTTCTCTCGGTGTGTGAAAAATTCTTAGCAGTTTGGATGTGAGATGCTAAAATAATGGACAAACAGTGTCCCGTATGGATTTCATACGGAACACAATTTTCCACATTTAATTACAGGACGATTCCTTGTTATACAGGGCAGTTGGCAATACTTTTGAAAGAAAGAGCATTAGATTATACTCATTCACTTCCACTGTAAATGCCTCACTGTAACCTAGATTTGTGCTTTTTTTTAAAGACATGGAGGGACAAGTCTTAATTAAAGCTACACTATGTCACTTTTGGCACTCTAGTGGTTAAAAAATAAAACTGCACGTGTCTTTGCGGAAGATCATTGTTTTGGTAATGACACAAGTTGTGCTTTGGCTCTGCTCCTCTGCACGGATGAATGTGCATTTGTCCAGAGCGAATGGACAAATAAATAATGAAAGAAAGGAAAAGTTGCATACCCGAAAACATGTCATCTGAGCAGGTAAATGCCATATCTTATGCTGTTGTTTTGACATATTGGAAAATTGATGTTTTGAAATAAATGACTTTACAAAAGTTAGGCAACATTCATTAACATAAGACATAATGATTGCTAGTTTAATAAGGTCAAATGTTGTAAAGTTTTTATAACAGCAGGATATTCTGGCCAAACAGACCACGGTAGTAACTAATTTATATATTGATATTGTTACCAACCAGTGCTCAACATCATTTCAAGACTCACATGTCCTTGGCAAGCCTAGGACTAAAGTATTTATTTATATAAATTATTGCCGTTATAAAGAAAAATACACACGTGTGCTAGCAAGTGAAAAGTTCGCCACTGATTACAGTATAATTATTGTATTTCACTACACACACACACACAGACGTGAGTGTGTGTGTGATTACACAACTATACATAAACCATATCAATAAAATATCTTACCCGTTGAGTAAGAAAAAAGCCATCTCTGGGTCGCATTTAAATACTTTCAGATCTCGGAGTTATCGCCACCTCTGAGAAGCCAAGTCTATGTTGATTCAGGTTTTATTTCGGACTCTGTCGCTTTCCTATTTTGTTTGTAGACTCTGCTCTGTTCGGGGTTTCTTTGTTCTTACAACCGGTGATTCCCAGAGGTTTGCTGTTTTGAATGATCCATGTTAAATTTTTCTCGTCCGTTGTGACAAACTTTCAGCTTCACGCTACTCCCACACCATATATGTGCTATTTTCTCTGTGTACGGATATGACGTGAACACGCACGGGCGAATGACGTATGTATCAGTCCCGACAGCTCTAAAATATAAATTATTATTATAGGATTATCAAAGTGTATTTGGGTAAAGACATGGTTTGGAAGACGGATTTTTGTTGCAATCTCTCATTAATATCATTTTGTTATTTTTTATCAAAAAACAGTTACATAGTGTAGCTTTAAGTTTTGTGGTAATCAACATTATGCCACAAATGCTGTCAACTGAGCTTAACTTGTATTGAATCTGGAATACTCCTTTAAGCCACACTTAAAACTGTATGTACTGTATGCTGTTGGATTAGAACAGTATATCTATTGTTTCATAATGTAACATTTGTGTGTGTAAAATGTGAAACGTGTGCTGCTTGTGCTATTTTTCTTTCAAATAAATGTCACTTCCTGTGATATTTTCACACTTGAATGCCAGCATTGAGACCCACAGACACACACACACACCACCAGAGACACTTCAAAAGCAATAAAGCTTATAGTTTGAGACAAGGCAATATGTGGCCGGTGGTTCTTTAAAATGTTCATAAACTGACGCATTTTAACAGTCTCAATCTAGCAGCTTGCCGCCTTGTTTGATGTTGTTCTGCTTTTACGTAAAAGTGAGAGGAAATACGCATGACCACACGACAGCCAGTATTAAATGACACATGTACCCGTGGAGAATAGAGAGTTAGAGTTTATTAAAGGCCTGAGATCTTGCCCATTCTTGACACAGTGTGTACTGAAGGCTACACACACTTCCAAATATGACTTCACAAAAGTGAATTGATTCAAAGAGCTAAACATACACATTTACCAAGCTACTGTATCTAAATAGGGGCTTTCTATTGATTTCAACTGCTCAGCATTGTGTGTGTACATACATATTAAGAGTTTATTCGTCTTCTTACTCTTGTATTTTAATCTCCATCCAACAGATGGAGGTGTATTTCTGTCATAACTAACTTGAAATATCTTTACAAGGAGCACGTCATGACACAGACGATAGTGACGCAAGTGTAAGAATTCATTGGAGCAGCCCATGGAATGTGATCTAGTTAAAAATGCTCATCACATCACTCAAATTCACACAAACTCAAGCATGGTTGCCATGCTGCAGTAGAAGATGATGGTGTTGCTATGGTGACATGTCTGGATGCAGCAGACTATGTCACATGGCAGAGAGGTGACTGACCAGAGAGAGAGATTGAGAGACAAAGAGAGAGAGAGAGAGAGAGAGAGAGAGAGAGATGTCATACTGGCTATCCTCACAGATTCATGTGTCCACATACACAATGACAGAACACAAACACACACACATTTGTTTTCTATCTTTGACTTTCAATTGACTTCTATTGTTCTATACTGAACTTTAAGATATTTTCTATCCCCTAAACATGCTTATACACTGAAAAGAATGTTAACCTAAAAATGTGCTTCATGTGGTAAAATATCAGTGGGTTTAACTGTTTTTATTCAACTCAGAAATATTACTTAACATCACTGAATGAACCAGATGACAATAGGTTACACCAACAAAAGTAATTTTAAGGGTTAGATCAGATAGAAATAGCTCCTTGAGGTAACAGCTGCAGGTTACTACTTTTTACAGTGCAGAGAGAGAGAGAGAGAGAGAGAGAGAAATAGAAAGAGAGAGAATCTGATGACTTCCTACACAATTTATTAATAAAATAGAAACACAAAAAATTTACACCGCCAAAATAAATTAAAAATGAAGCAAACTGTAAATTGTTTCAATGGACAAAATTGTCTAAGACATTTACAGTTTTAAAGTGTTACCCGCTAGTGGCAGTGATCTGTACTACATCAACTATGACCACAGTGCCTTTAACCACAGCTAAGATTTATTTTACTAAAATAAACAACTTATCTGAACAGCAGAATGTGCTAAATATTTTCTATATATAAATCCCATCTGTTCTAGTCGAAGTTCAAATAAATAAATAAAAACCTCTATTTAAGAAGATCCTCAAGAAAAGTTTGAAGACTCTTCTGTGAGCACTTTGACCACAACCATTATCACACCTTATCTACTCCCTTTTAAACTTTATAATCTAGTATCAATTTTGTATATCAATGATATACAATGAAATATACATAATACAATTTACCAACAGCAAATCAGAGGTTATTAATTACAAATCTATTTTGTAGATTTTGGAACTGACACAAGGGAAAGTTAACACTTTTGGGTAACACTTTATTTTATAGTGTCCTTGTTATACATATTACATGTACCGACTATAGCAATAACAGTAAATTATGCATAATTACAAGCAATTTACCCTAAACCAAACCCTAAACCTATAGTAAGTACACGTTGTTAAGTAACATTACTCAGTACTTAAATGTGTAACTACACTGTAAAAAGGACACTGTAAAATAAAGTGTAACCCACTTTTGTTAATCGGCCAAGCGAACACTGATGTCGTTATCAGCTGATGTCGATAATCACAAAATGATTAATCTGCCTGGCCGATTTCTTTTGTGGTTTTTCGTCCTTTTTAGAGCTTGACAGTCCCTAATCACTATATACACTGATGAGCCAAAACATTATGACCACTCACAGGTGATGCGAATAACGTTGATCATCTCCTAACAAGGCCACATGTCAAGCTCTGGGTAGATTAGATGGTAAGCGAACAAAAAGTTATCGTAGTCAATTTGACACATGCCACTCATACATAAACCTCATTGCAGGCCAGATACACTCCTTCATGGCAATGGTATACCCTGATGGCAGTGGCCTCTTTTAGCAAGATAATGCGCCCTGCTGCACTGCACACATTGTTCGGGAATGGTTTGAGGAACGTGACGAAGAGTTCAAGGTGTTGCCCTGGCCTCCAAATTCCCCAGATCTTAATCCAATTGAGCATCTGTGGGGTGTGATGGGGGATTTGCTGGAACAACAAGTCCGATCCACGGCGGCTCCTCCTCGCAGCTTACAGGACTTGAAGGATCTGCTGCTAATGTTTTGGTGTCAGATACCACAGGACACCTTCAGAGGTCTTGTAGAGTCCATGCCTTGGCGGGTTGCTGCTGTTTTGGCGGCACGCGGAGGACCAACAGCATATTAAGCATATTAATCTGTGTACTTTCATTAAATAAAAAAGAGCAGTATAAACATTCTTCAAAATTTCTCATTCAGGTCTGGCCATGTGGGTGCATAAACGATGACAGAATATTTATCTTTGGGTAAACTATTTCTTTTACCTACTACACCACACCATCCCCAATGTGAAAATAGGGCTGCATCATTATGTTCATATTTACACCATCTTTGTACCCACTCAGAAGCCATGCAATGTTTGGGTGGGCCTGAAATGCTTGAGGCAAAAATAGTGTAACTCTCCATTGGATTCTCAATGTCTGAAAAAACTGTGTCCCAGGAATTACAGTGAGCATAACAACCTTTGTCTGGAGAGATAAAACTGCGGTTGAAGAATGAGCAATGATGGCAAAATCTCTCTAAACCAGCATAAGTGGTGAGATAAACCTCAGGAAGACCGTCCCCACAATAGAGGCATAAAATACAATCTGGTTTGCATTTAAAATCCCCTCGTAAATTAAAACATTATGATTATTGCACTGGCTTTCGCTGTACATATTTAATGAGATTAAGAGCTGCCTCCAGACAATTTGGCAATGATATAATTTCACAGGCTTTTATTCTCAGCTGCAGACCGTGCAGAATGAATTTAACAGCATTCCTGTAACTTAACACAAACAGCGTCAACTGGAATACTCCGCCACTGTTATGGGATCAGCAGAGCTGAGCTGTGAAAACACATATCTAAATATGTGATTTAATAGAATATTTTAAACTGTTTAAAAATACCTATTGCACTCAAAAAATTGTCAACATTCACAATCTAGTCAATAGGCTGACTCTAAATACCAATTTTAATCAATAATCAGCTGTAACAGTTTGGTACAAACCAAAATTCAACAAGTAAAGTAAGCAGATCTATTCTCTCTTGAATGGAATATCACTATTGATCAGACGGGTTCATTTCTGTTTTGATTGGTTATTTGGGGAGGAGGTGATGTCAGGGCGCCACCTGTTGTTGGACTGATATATTACATCCATCTCTAAAGAAGCATGTGAGGTACTAAATAGCATTAAAATTAATGAATAGATTATTGAAATCTTTCATCACTGAGTATTAGAATTAGTTGTGTTCAGGTATATCTGGTATATTGATAGTCTTAACTGCATAGTCAATATACTGGAAACTTGAAATTATAAATCATTATGTTTAAGATAAGAACGTAATTTCAGAATCAAATTAGACTCTGTTCAGCTATTGCTGGTCTGTTACTAAAAGTGACATTTATTAACATGCAAATTTCATGCAGTGGGGTTCCCAGTTAAAAGAGGCTGTGAGAGAATTACCATTAACCACCAGGGGGCAGCACTACTCCCTCTCTGCTGTAGTTCTCACAAATGTACCTTAAACAACTTCAGTTTTTCATCCCATTAATATGAACACATAGACATGCAATAAGTAACATTGTAATCTTTACATTATGTTCTGGCTATGGGTACATAGTTTAAACAAAAATGTGAATAGTGCATGCCCACACAAAACTCACTGCTATGATGTTAGGGGTTTTGTGAGTGGTTTCCACGGCATTGCTACAGTATGCTGTTGCTAAGGCATTCTGAGTGTTTTTAGCTTGTTGCTGTGCAGTTGCTGAGATGGTTGCTAGTGTGTTTTGAGTGGTTGCCCAAGACAAAACAGCACATCCCCCATTCCCTATGATATTCTGGTCCATACATGGGTTGGGTTCCTCTGTCAATGTAAGTCTTTTGGATATTTTTGCCTGTTTTATCACCTGTCAAGCAGAAAGTATGATTGTTTAGGTAAGTAATAGCCAAATGATTTTGAACTATTTCAGGTATTATTCATGTTTATAGCACAAATGGTGTGGGACGAGATCTTTGCCAAAGTTTACCACTCAGGGTTTGTGGTTTTTTCGAATCCCTAACCCTATGAGCAATAGGCTTGCATTAGTTAACACCAATAAAAATAAATAATTCCCTTATCTGAGCCATTTCAGGTGGTGGAGAGGGGATTGTTTTTTTTTTTTTTTTTTTTGTCTTTGAAAACCAAGATGCATTAAAAAGAGTCCAGTGTACTTGTCTTCCTTTCTCTCTTTCTTTCTATCTCTCTGTCTCAGGCCGAGATTCTTTTCATTGCAATCCAAGGAGAGAGCGAACATTGAGAGGGAGAGACTGCCAGAGGAAGAGGTGGGGTAAACCCAATTAAAAGACGACAAGTCATGCTCGGGCAGGACGGGCTTGATCGGTGATGCGAGCCAGAGACGTGGCCTAGGAAACCCTTCAAACGCAGGAGAGCAAAAGTTGCATAAAGGAGGGGAGAGTGTGTGCTCGGTGGAGGGGTAACTCATTAAGGCAGGCTGCAGATAAGGGCCTGTCACAGTCAATCAGACTGTACACAAAAGAGTGGACAAAGAGCATACTGTGGGTTTTAAGGGAAGAAGAGGATGAAAAGGGGTTAGGTGGGGTGAGCATAGGGGTGCTGTTGTGGGGACTCGTGACAGTTAAACTTGAAAAATTCTTCATAAAAGGACCAAATAATATCTTATATCACATTAAAAACGGCTAATGCTGGTTAGGGTTATAGGATTAGTTATGCACAGATTACAATAGGTATAAAGTATGATCCTCTAGGCAGCCTATTCTGGCCACAAACCACCCCCAGACAGGAAGCAGCCATCTTATTGACATTCAAAGTGACCAACCACTTCACTTTTGTTTTTACATAACATTTAGGTCATAATTTACTCACCCTCGTGTCGTTCCAAACCTTTCTGACATTTTTCTTCTGCAGAATGCAAAAGGAAATATTTCAATGAGATGTTTTAAGCACCAAACGAAGAAAGTTCGCACGTGAACACGGGAGCTTCTCACATATCGCTTATTAAAGTACAACGGATATTCAGATTTTTGCTGAAAAATTACATATATATTGGGTTGTTTGTCATCAAAACCTATTTTATGCCTTCATTGAAATATGATGCAAGAACAGTGTTGGGTAGCTTAAAAAAGAGCAATCCACTACAAATTACTAATTATTTCTCTTACTTTAATAATTACTTCACTGAAAAATGTACTACACTACTAATTAGTTTACTTTTAAGTTACTTACTAAAACACTTTTGCGCTCAAATTCAGAATGTCAAAATGTATTTCTTGTTCATTGTTACACACAAGTCATACACTCAGCACTTCACATTTCTCCTTCACAATGACTTGTTACAGGGCCATAATTCATGTATTCTACATAAATAATACATTACAAATAAGCATTACCCTATAATGTACTAAATTAATTGAAAGTCAGTAACTGTCATTTATTACAAGAATTTAAAATGTAATGCAATTCACTACTTTTTGACTAAAAAGTAATTTGATTACAGTAACTAATTACTTCTTAATTGAATTACACCCAACACTGTGCACGAGTCACATGGACTACTTTTATGATACTTCTGGGTCCTTTTTAAAGATTTAAAGTGAGCCACTACTGTGATTGTACTGAAAAGACGGAACACTATTTATCAAAACAACTTATTTTGTGTTCCGCATAAGAAAGAAAGTAATAATGGTTTGTAACATAACTAGGGTGAGTTTTTTGGGTGAACTATTCCTTTAAATCTAAATTCAGTGTGTCTTCTCATTGTTGAAAACAAAAGTAGCAAAATAACATCCTCAACTGACAACTGTTATGAATCTGAATATAGCATTAAACCTGAATGACCTGCTTCAGCTACTACACAATGAGAACGTGCAAAATTATTGACGGGCAGAAATCACGTCAAAGTCTTCTGATTGGCTGATAATTTTTGTTTGCTGTTTACACAGTCTAGTGCTGTCACAGAGACTGTTGAGATACAGCTGTATCTTATTTCAGTGAAATCTTTCAGGGAGTAGGACATTTTTTGCATAGCATTCCATAAAAACATTGGTTATAGCACAAATGTGTCTCAAAGTTTTTGTCTCTAATCAAAAGACTCAAAAGTCTCTCATCTTTTAACGTTTTGATAGTATGAACCTGGCAAATATAGTTAAATACAGCAATTTGTTATTACTTGGGATCGCACAATAGAGCAGCCTGGGAACACAACAACATAACTTTTTCCCGGTGGGGCAGTAATAACAACCTGGGCACCCTGACTCCTACAATTTGTGTATAGCCAGCCAATCAGATTAGAGCTTGCGATTTTAAGAAAGCTCTTGCCAGTTGTTTGTGCTATGATTGGAGTTTAGGTAAGGGTTTCTTTAATTTGCTAAATTTAAGAACAACAGAGGCCAATGGAAGGTCCCCACCATGATCTAAGACTGTGTGTGTGTGTGTGTGTGTGTGTTGAGTTGTGTGCTCTGCTAAATAGCACTTGCACTTTTGCTTAAGGCAAGAGTGAAAGAGAGAAAAATGTGTGCCACTAAAAAGTCCATTAGTGTGTGTGTGTGTGTGTGTGTGTGTGTGTGTGTGTGTGAGTGTGTGTTTGTGTGTGGTTATAATAAGGTCATTAGAGCTCATACAGAAGTGTCTCAGGGTTAATCACAGTATGATTGATTAGCAGAGAATAGATGCACACACACACACACATACATAACTGTGAGTGTTGTAATTTAAGAAATGTGGCTCAGAGCAGACAGCATGATCCATTTGTGAAATCTGAATGAATGAAAATGAATGAATTTTTCTTTATTCTTTCTCCTGCTCTCTAATGTGTGATGGAGAGATTATTCGGGAGCTCAGAATTAGTCACACACAAAACAGGAGCTGAGATTTCACACTAATGTACACATGTAAAGCAACATGTACCCAGACACACACACACACACACACACACACACAGTATAACCTATATATATATATATATATATATATATATATATATATATATATATATATATATATATATACACACACACACAGTATTAGGGGTGTACACTGCATCGCAGTTCAAAAATGTGACGATTTGCTTCGTGGAGATGTTTTTTATTATTATTATTATTATTATTATTATTATTATTAAAATTATTTTACTGTCTGTTCAATCCAATACACGCGATGTCCTACGCCTAAGTAACGTGGGCATACAAATGGTACAAGGAGCTCTCAAATACGATTGCACTCTAGCAGCCTCAGGTGGTGTAAGATGAGTTCGGCTGAAAGTGAAATCTTTTGAGCACGAGGGATCGAATGTCTGTTTGAAGCATGAGATTGATCTGCTCTGACAGCGTGAAAATGAAAGTTTACAGAGGTTTAACGAGAGTGCCATATTAATCTACTATATATAATGCTGAATATTATGTATAAAAATGCTATGGGGGAATATAATCCTAATGTCATATGTCATGTCTAATTTGATTTCATCAGTAAATTATTATTAATTAACTGGATAAGCATGCACTTCCATTAAATATGTATTTTTGAAAATAATATTTAGATGTAATCAGAGACAATACTATTTTAGAAAAATACAATTTTAATTTTCAATATTTTAAATGTTTGTAATCAGTGACAATGTGCAAGCGCATATGTATCATAATTCCGTATTCCGTCAGTAAGAAGAATAAGTAGCTAATATTTCCATTTGGTGTCACCATTGCCCTGTTCTGGGCTGTTTTTAGTCCCAGTATACAGTGCATTCAGAAAGTATACAGACCTTCATTTTTTTTTTTTTTTTTTTTTTTTAGCCTTATGCTAAAATGCTTTAAATTATTTTATTTTACTCCTTTCATATCAATCTACATTCCATACCCCATAATGACAACGCAAAAAAACAGATTTCGATTAAAGCCTCAAGTCTTTTTGGGTATGATGCAACATGCTTTCCACACCTGGATGCAACATGCTTTCAACACGCACTACTGGTGCTTAATTTTCATGCAGTGTGTTTAGAGTACAAACAGTGGTTAACACTTAAATGAACTCCTCGGATGCAGCTCGGAGATTTCAGCTCGAGAGTCACGATGGAAGTATCCCAGCGTTAATGGGAAGCTTGATATAACTAACCCATAAAAACAGGAAGAGCTCAAAGGTCTGTCAAAATAAAAGTCCCTCTAACATGAAAGCTCTATTCAAATGGATGCGTGAAATTGAAGATAGAAAAATATAACTACTGTATAAAAATGTTACATTCAAAAAGTAGCAATAATACTCATAATAACAATTATGTAGTATTAAATGGTTGTATTATTATTATTATTATCTGTAAGCAAGGACGGATTAAGAACTGAGAGGCCCATGGGCCGGTACACCATGGAGGCCCCTCATGACTTTTTAATTATGAACCGATCCTAAATCATGAGTTATTAATAGGGATGTGCATGGTATTCAAATGCCAAAATCACTATTCAGTTATTCTGCACGTGTTTAGAGGTCTTCAACCCGATCTGAGTCCAATGGTACCCGACAAACCTACAGGTTTTGGGCCAGGTTCGGGTCAGTTTTTCAAGTAGGCTATAGGGCGAGTTACGGGCTGTTCAAACGTGCGTCGAGGCCATGTAAACACGCACTGGACGGCCGTCTTTGATCGTTGCGCCACAACTCACTGTTAAGTTTAAAAGAACTTTTAATATTTATAAACGCATCTCAAGACACCTGCGTTCTGTTTTACAATTCGTTGTGCAGGACTGTCACATTTATTTGGACACTTTTAACTTAAAAAATGAACTTCATTATTTATTAACGCATCTCAAGACACCTGTGTTCTGTTTCACCATTTGTTGCGCTGCATCAGAGCATGTTCATTCTGTAGCATGCAGTGCATGTGAATATATATTATTTAATTAAACTACATCCTTCTGCTGTTTAATGATCACACTTGGCCATATTGTCAGTGATTTCATCTCAATTTTGTCACATCTCATATCATTTTGCTAATGACAGCATACTGTAATATGGTACAGAAATTAGCAACAAGATGATATCGTACCGGTGAAATTTCTTTGGTATTGTAATACCTCGTTAGTACCGGTAAACCACGCAACCCTACACTGAGGAGAGGCTTCCATCTGGCCACTATGCCATAAAGATCATATTGGTGGAGTGTTGCAGTGATGGTTGTCCTTATGCAAGTTTCTCCCATCTCCACACATAATCTCTGGAGCTCAAACAGAGTGACCATCGGGTTCATGGTCACCTCTCTTACCAAGGCCCTTCTCCCCCGATTGCTCAATTTGGCCAGGTGGCCAGCTCTAGGAAGGGTCCTGGTTGTTCCAAACTTATTCCATTTAAGAATTATGGAGGCCACTGTGCTCATGGGAAACTTTAATGTAGCCCAAACCTTTTTTTAGCCTTCCCCAGATCTGTGCCTCGACACAATCCTGTCTCTGAGCTCTGCAGGCAGTTCCTTTGACCTCGTGGCTTGGTTTTCTCTCTGATATGCATTTTCAGCTGTGAGACCTTATATAGACAGGTGTGTGCCTTTACAAATCATGTCTAATCAATTGAATTTGCCACAGATGGACTCCAGTCAAAGTGTAGAAACATCTCATAGATGATCCGGAGAAATGGGATGCACCTGAGCTAAATTTCAAGTGTTATAGCAAAGGGTCTGAATACTTATGTCAATGTGATATTTCAGTTTTTTCTTTTTAATAAATTTGCAAAGTAATAACAAATCTGTTTTTTTGCTTTGTCATTATGGTGTATGGAGTGTAGATTGATGTGAAAATAATAATAATTTAAAGCAATTTAGCATAAGGCTGCAACATATCAAAATGCGAAAAAAATTAAGGGGTCTGAATACTTTCTGAATGCACTGTATCCCTGATGGATCATTTAGCACTTTTAAGAACAGTTCTTTTAGCTAAATTTTTAAGGAAACATACTGTTTCACATATATATAAAGCAATTATAGTAAAAAAAAAAAAAAAGATCTTTCAATCTTAACTTTTTTTGATTCAGGCATAGTTTAAAGAATCGTGAAACAAACTGAACCGTGAGTTCAGTATCGTGAACCGAACTAAATTGTGAGATGAGTGAACTTTTACACCCTTAATATATATATATAACGGTAAGTATTCACAATCTACTCATTTCTTCATTTTAAAAACCTTTATTTGGTGTCATTACGCTCATTCTCACGTGGATAACTCCTTGCTGCCCTATCCAATCCTACCATTTTTCCAGTTATCTACGTACATCTCCTACTATATTCATTTGATCTGTCTTACCCCTCTTCCCGTACATCATTTTATCCTCTCGTCTTTCTTGGCATCTTTCTTACGTGAGTCTAAAATCAACACTAATTTCAACAGATTTTAAGTATTAATTTGGAAGTGATCATGAGGTCACTCGGAGAGAAAGAGCTTTCCGTTTCTACTGCATTTTTTTTTTTTTTTTTTTTTTTTTTTTGTATAGCGATTTTCACAACACACATCGTTTATGACATCAATGATCAACAGTAACTAACTCATGACCCTAAATTACAAGCTTCAACCAGCTAATGACCATAAATTACTAGCTTCAACCAGCTTATGACCATCGATGATCAACAGTAACTAACTCATGACCCTAAATGTCTAGCTTCAACTAGCTAATGACCATAAATCCTGGCTTAAACCAGCTAATGACCATCACTGATCAACTGTAACTAGCTAATGACCATAAATTACTAGCTTCAACTAGCTTATGACCATCAATGATCAACAGTAACTAACTCATGACCCTAAATGTCTAACTTCAACCAGCTAATGATCATAAAAGACTAGCTTCAACCAGCCAATGACATAAATTACTAGATTCAACCAGCTAATGACCATCAATGACCAACTGTAACTAGCTAATGACCATAAATTACTAGCTTCAACTGGCTAATGACCATAAATCCTGGCTTCAACCAGCTAATGACCATCACTGACCAACTGTAACTAGCTAATGACCATAAATTACTAGCTTCAACTAGCTAATGACCATAAGTTATTAGCTTCAACCCGCTAATGACATAAATTACTAGATTCAACCCGCTTTTGACCATCAATGACCAACTGTAACTAGCTAATGACCATAAATTCCTAGCTTCAACCAGCTAATGACCATCAATGACCAACTGTAACTAGCTAATGACACTAAATGACTAGCTTCAACCAGCTTATGACCATCAATGATCAACAGTAACTAACTCATGACCCTAAATGACTAGCTTCAATCAGCTAATGACCATAAATTACTAGTTTCAACCAGCTTATGACCATCAATGATCAACAGTAACTAACTCATAATGCTAAATGACAAGCTTCAACCAGCTAATGACCATAAATGACTAGCTTCAACCAGCTAATGACCATCAATGACCAACTGTAACTAGCTAATGACCCTAAATGACTAGCCTCAACCACCTTATGACCATCAATGATCAACAGTGACTAACTCATGACCCTAAATGACTAGCTTCAACCAGCTAATGACCATAAATTACTAGTTTCAACCAGCTTTTGTCCATCAATGATCAACAGTAACTAACTCATGACGCTAAATGACTAGCATAAACCAGCTAATGACCATAAATGACTAGTTCAAACAGTTAAGAACCAAAAACAACCAGCTCTAACCACCTAATTAGATAAGATGATAATTAGATATGACTATATATAAATGACCAGCTTCAACCAGCAAATGACCATAAATGAGTAGCTGTAACTAATTACTGACCATAAATGATCAGCTGTAACTAGCTAATGACCATAAATGACTAGTTCAAACAGTTCATAACCAAAAACAACCAGCTCTAACCACCTAATTAGATGATAAGATGATAATTAGAAATGACTATATATAAATGACTAGCTTCAACCAGCAAATGACCATAAACGAGCAGCTGTAACTAATTACTGACCATAAATGATCAGTTGTAACTTGCTAATGACCAAAAATGACTAGCTTCAATCACCTAATTACTGTAAATAACCAGCTTTAACCAGCTCAGGACCATAAATGACTGGCTTCAACCAGCAATGACCATAAATGACCAGCTGTATAGCTAATGACCATAAATGACTAGTTTCAATCAGCTAATAGCAATAAATGACTAGCTAGAAACCATGCAAAACTATAAGAGTCAAATCTCTGAAAAGAAAGTCCAGTTATGAAGTAACACTGTCATAAAAATGTTGTTGTATTTAATCAAATGTTTATGCAATGTATAATTTTGGTTGACTAATCTTGCTAACTCTGATGTTGAATTAGCATTAACGGCACATGGCTTCCCCTCCATAACCCTTTAAAGCCAAGCAGCTGATGCTGGTATAACAGCTAATGTTTCCACAAGCTTTCGGAATAAAGGTAGAGCAAAAGACAAGGACTGTGTTTGACAAGGTAACAACATGATGCAAGGTGACACTGTGCTAGCCAGCACTTGGCAGCTAAGGGGGCAAATGTGAGAGAGAAGAACATGTCTGGGTTGTTCGGATAACACATGGACAATGTTTGAGAGGGGAATGGAAAAATATTTGATGTCCTGAGGTTCCTTTCTTGACAGAAAGAAGAGAATGTGAGTGTTTATTGTCAAAAGATAAGGATACAGAGGCAAATGAAGGGAGAAGAAAGAGCAGGTGGGCTGAATCACAGATGGAATTATACTAGAAATTATTCTGAGGGAGAAATATGACTGGTAAGGGTGAATAAAGCAGTTAAGAAGAGTTGGGCAGATGAAATTGCTGCTAAACTGAAATGGGTTTAGGTTTTTATTTGACAGTTATAGCAGAGAGTGACAAAAAATATTATGAAAAGAGGGAATGGGCCACGTTGCAGGCCAGACTCAAACCTGTATCTCCCACATGGGCACCACAGCTCAATGTATCACAAGTATGTGTGCCAACTGCTGTCCCACAGCAAAATAGATGGATTTGAAAAAGAGTGAAAATATTACTTTACACTTATAAGACTACAAGTGTGTGTTAAGGTGAGAAGTGTGTCAGCAGACTCATTTTGATGAACTGCATCTCCATCAGTATCACTAAGTAGGTCTTTAGTTTACTATTTCCAACACACTTTCACCCATTTTGAACCCTTCTATCTTTCATTTGTCATTCAGTTAATCCTTTATTTATTCTCCGTTTCCCTTAAAGTCTCTCATCTCTGCTGACATTGTTTTGCCCTTTATGCATTCATGTCTTGTTTCCTCTCTTCCTTCATCCTTCTCATTCCCTCTTCTACTCTTGCTCTCCGTGCAGATATGATCCAATCTTCTCATTCATTATTTACAGAGTCTAAAAATGAGTGCTTCACACAAGCCAATATTTACTACTACAATCACAGATGGCTTCGAAATGCAGTAAACCTCTTTCTTTCTTTCTTTCTTTCTTTCTTTCTTTTTCTTACGACTAAACTCAAACACAAATTCTCAACACAAATTCCTTTTTAATCCCACAGCTCATCTGGTGCAATAAAGTATTGATTTTTAATTGGAAATCCAGTTTAATTTATCTGCCTTGTTTTGGTAAGAAAATCAAAGCTGAAACACGATTTGTCCAAATTAAAGATCATTCCTCCCCCGGCAGGTCTCTCATGTCACCTCTCAACCTCCAGAGGATCTAATGCAGAGAGAATTGATCAATGCTCTGCAGTTAATGACATGAGCAGCTCATAAATGTAGGTCTCCTGGGCACCTGATGTCAGATATATGACCCCACCATCAAGATACGTGGGATGAGAGAAAGAGTGGGCGGAAATGAGAGATGGAGAAAGTTGTTGGGTCTCTGAAAAAAGTAATAGATATAGAACCAACCCAGATAGCACACGTACATCTCCAAGATGTCTGTTTTAGATCTTTTTATCTGGAAAGCATCACAATCTAATAAACATCTGCTAAACATCTTAAAAATATCAGATTTACAAACATTCTAAATCATAAACACCTCAAAGACATCTGAATGTCTTATTGACATCCGAGACATTCTTATTGACATATGTCTTATATACATATTGCAGATGAGCAAACAACCTAAAAAATATGTCTTCTAGATGTAAACACACACATCAAACAGACGTCTGGGTGATGTATGTGTGCTATCAATGATCAGTGCTATCAGTGCTAATACACATAGTTATAAATATATGGGAACAGGAAGGACAACTGAAGGACTAAAAGGTAAATAGATTGTTAAAGAAACACAAAAAAGATGGATCACGGAAAAGGAGGAAGCATGTCCTTGCTCCCAGTAATGAGGTAAAAGGGAAAGGAGGAGGCGAGAACCGGCTTTACAATATAAATAATAGTTTAATGATAAACGTAACCAAAAGACACACACACACACACATACACACACACGCACACAGGTGTCGGACAGCTGTTCGTAACTCTCTCTCTCTCGGACTGCCGTCTCCGGTCGGCCTTATTCCTCTCGGGTTTAATCAGCCTTATTAGGGGCCGGGTGTGCGGAAATTACGACCCGGCCCCGCCCTCCGCCCTGCCGCATTCTCATGTATCACGGTGTATTTGCATTCTGTAATGAGGAGAGATGAGGGCATTATAATGGAGTTACAGCACCCACATGTGCAAGAACTTAATGATCCATAAACACACACCAGGACAGAGTCAACAGAGGCTATTGACCCTTCAACCCCACACAGACATTGTGCACTACTGTTGTTGCAAAAATGTTTTCAGGACTAAACTTCTCACACTACAATAAACCATCAATTGGTATCAACTACCTTCCTAAACTTCTCACAGCAAGAAAACAGTCAGAGCATATAGTATCTTTCTAGTTTACACCTGAAAATGAGCTTGCACTGCTAACTGTGTCTAGATGTCAAAAACTAGGGATCCCAATTTGGGGAATTGGACACAAATTGCTTCAGTTATTGTACTGTAGGTGTGTATGTAAAGAAACTTTTTTCAACAATTTGCTGTCTTTCTGCAGGATGCAGTTTATTGTAGTATATTGTATTTGTGACCTGCTGTTATTGCACAGGAGTTTCTTTTTCCATCCATCCATTCATCCAAGTGAACAAAGTTCTTCTACAAGAATAAAACATCTAAATGAAGCTAGTTATGAATCTGCAGCAAAACTCTCTCTTAAGTATATCCATTCATCGATTCACCCTTTATTTCATCAATTCCTCCACCCCATCAAAAGTTTGAGTTTTCCTTAAAAATCTCAAATACAAAAAGCAAAACTGTCTGCAGCACATTGTAGGATGACTCAGTTACAGTGTATTTTGTTTCAATGTTTCTGTGCTGTTCACTACTACAACAGAAGAAGCAGGCTGACATGAACTGTGAAATATCACATATGATAATAGAAGCTGACTGCTCCTTTCTTTAGAGAGGCAGCTTTTGTCAAACATCAAAACCATATCAAAGCCAATTCATGAACTGCAGTGTGTGTGTGTGTGTGTGTGTGTGTGTTGGTGAGAGGGTGAGAGAGATCTGTGTGGGAAACACATTTCTCTCTCCAATGATTTTTTTTTCTTTTTCTTTTTTTTTTTTTTTTTTGTTGTTGTTGTAAAACTATAACATTCATGAGGAAGAGAATAAATGTAATTTATGTAAAAACATGGATGATTATTATGTACATGCTGTGTAATACATTTACACATGCTTTTATCCAAAGCAAATTACAATGCATTTGGTGTCAACATTTTATCAGTTAGTGTGTTACAGGGGAATTGAACCCATGATCTTTGCATTGCTAGTGCCATGCTCTATCAGTTTAGCTACAGGAACCCTATACAAGATGCTGTTTAGACCATTAAATAATGTTCTTGTTCTCTCTTTTTCGATAAAATGGAGACAGGATAACTCTCATAATTTGTTAATAAGCAGATCTCAGACTGTTTGTAGTTGCCTTTAACTGATTAAAATGAAGTTTGTTGTGATGTACTGTGTCCTGTCCACTTATAGAGTATGTATATCTGCCAATAGCTGCATTAATGAGCCACTAGTTACGAAATAGCAATATTATTAAAGCAAGTTCAAAATCTGGAATGCATGGCAGCTTTGGGAGTTGGGACTGGACTTCCATGAATCATCAGTCTCCTTGACAGCTGTTGAAGAGGAAGTCACCGTGGAAAGGACCCTCCACCTCAGAACACACATCCACACATGCTTAAAAATTAGGAAAAACTCTCATAAAAAGAGCACAAGCGTACAGGTAGCGGTTGTAAAATGCTTTTTTCATATGTGCACTGTTGAAGGTGTCATGATCGAAAAAACAGTAAAAGCAAACGTATGCAAAAATCCCCTCAGTTTTAAGATTATATGATTTGTCACACCATGTTGGAGTTTTGGGGGTAGAAAAATGTGACAAAAATAGGTTGAAAAAGTTTCAGCATTTTCTGAAGACAATGTGAGTGGTGATTGCCCATGTAAAACTCTCCGCTACAATATAAGTGTTGTGTAATATTAGTGTTGTGGGTGGTTGCCACGATTAATCGATAAAACAGATATAACGGTCTACCTCTATCATGGCTCTGCCACTATCATGGGGCTCTTCTTTCATGCTCCCTGTAAATATGCATACATTCAGGCAAGCAATACACAGACTCCTCCAACCAACAATATTACCATCTCCCTCACGAGCCCAACAACTTGCTGAGGTTAGCAAGTTGATTCCTCCATGCTCAGCAGCTGTTCCACTAAACACAAGCTCAAGTGTCTCCCTCTATTACACTGACCTCATTTACCTGGACACCAGAAAGCAGTCTATTGCAAAAAAAGCTGCTTAAGACTCAAAATGAGTGTACACTTTCACATGCACTGTGTTCGCAGCTTTCTCTTTGCTCCCGTATACAGGTTTATGCGACTTGGTCAGTATGGTAGCCTTCTCTACAGCAAGATAATTTCCTCGCGATGTTTGTGTAAACAAAGAACATGGTATCCGAGGAAGACTTGGCTGTTTTATTCTCTGTTGTTTCGCTTTATTTCCAGATATTCCAGAGTTGTTGCTGTGTTTGTTTCCTGAACTTTCCATCATGACCTGCAGCAGAACTGCGCTGCAATAGTGCTTCACTCTTATGTAAAACTCTGGGATTCCCCCAGTGTACTTCAGCGCATATAAGTTCTGTTATATTTAAGAATCAACTTTGTCTCAGAAGTTTCTTTTACAAATCCCTTTAGAGAAATAAAAACATCCAGTAAGAGTATAGAGATGTAAAATGAATGTGGATATTGAATAGCCCAGATAATTTGGTCTCAGACAAGTTTGATATTAAATGTTTGAGTTCATACTGAAAGCTCTGATTTTGTATTGCAGATGTTAGTATAATGGCAAATCTGAGCAGTTTGAGATATTGTTGAGATATCTTCTGAAACTCTCTTCTAAAATTGTCTTGTGTAATTTTATAGGCTGTTCAAGTGACGTTCTCAGAACCAATCAAAAATGTATACTACAATGAGCTTGTTTGCTGCTCATTTAAAAATGTTCCTTATTGCAGTGTTTCCCAACCTTTTTTCTGCCACGGCACACTTTTTATGATTAAACAATTCTACGGCACACCACTATCCCACACAGGCTAACCATCATCAATATTTTTCCTTTTCAAGAACTTGTCCATGTTTTCTGTCCTTCGTAGTAGCATGTTTACTTGTAATGTTTGAAATTCGGCAATGCAAAAAAAAAAAAAAATCATCACACAGGTAGGCTACGCTGTGTGAGTTCACAGGTGGCAAGAGCGCTAAATGCTTCTTTTCTAATTTGTAGATTTGTTCTTGCAATGCCACAACAAATTACAGGGATGCAAACTCATGAGGGGCGAAAAAGGTAAGACTATCACTGAGCGTCTTATGTGCCATTCATGACCAAAATCTACAAAGAGACTTTATAGTATTTAAGCATTAAAAGACCAAAGCAGATCGTCTTCCTTCAGTCTAAGCATTATTTTTCATCCAAAAAGACAACAATAATAGTTTAATAATAGTGAGTTTCAATAATGTCCT
The DNA here is from genome assembly GCF_019703515.2 of Myxocyprinus asiaticus. Lineage (NCBI taxonomy): Eukaryota > Metazoa > Chordata > Actinopteri > Cypriniformes > Catostomidae > Myxocyprinus > Myxocyprinus asiaticus. Next base: position 17,611,001 of record NC_059345.1, on the reverse strand, counting down.
TACCTTCTCCTTTATTAAAACTTGCATGGCTACAAATCTACTGACTTCCGTATAAGACAAAGCAGATCTACGGTATCATTTTCCTACAGTAGCTTTTATCAGAAAAGACCACAATAATAGACAAATAATAATAATTTTGAGTTTCAATAATGTTTTTTCGTCATTGTAAAATGCATTTCACATGAGTTGAGGGTCAAGCGCCGCATTGCCCTTTACATGACAAGAGTTGCAGAAAGCATCACAGGGGGATGATTTTACGAGTTTGCCATGTAAAAAAGTGGGAGGTGTGCACATTAAACATTGAGAAAAAAAGCTTGCAGTTGCTTTGATAGCAGCAAGTAATAAAATGACTCGTTTATGTTTAGGTCTAAGCGTTTTCTTGGTGAATTTAAATGAGTTCAATAACTGGGGTCTCTGATATCGTAAACGGTAAGGTAATATTTAATTAAAAGAAATTATGAGACATTCAATGTCTCTTCACAAATTTGGACAGTTTTTAAATATTTCTTGTTGCTTAGTACTCTCAAAGACATTGGTGAAGGAAAAAAACGTGTGTGCGAAAAACACTTTGGTGTAAAGTGGCGTCACTTCATAGACTTCAATGTATTCTGCAGCGCTGACACGAGTCATGTGAAAGACCCTTAATGCGTATAAATATCAGTCACTTTTGCACATTAATCATTGCTCTTCACAATCAAAAAAGTGACTGATTATGGTTTCAAAATGGCGAATTTCTCCAAAAGGTGAGGAGTTTGGATCCCTGAAATGTGGAATTTGAAAATTTTCCACAGCACACCTGATAATCTTTCACAGCACACTAGTGTGCCATGGCACAGTGGTTGGGAAACACTGCCTTATTGTTTTGTGCCATTGGTAATAATAAACAGCAAGAATATTTTTTGTGCTTCATGCAAAGACTACTTCATTTGCATAATTTGCTTGGAGAATGGGTTCGGTGAATGGAAATTCTGCAGTATGCATGCAGAGTAGAGGCACAAGAAATTATACTACCTCCTTCCAGGTGTTTTCGAGTTCATCTTTTTCTGAAACTCTGTAAAGACCAAAATGAAACCACATGCAACTTGAATGTGGATGGTGCATCGTGAATCTACAAAGCTGTTACAATAGCTAATGTCATCGTTATTTTGGTACATCTGCTTGCAAGTTAATGCACTAAATATGCAAGTGTTATGATAATGGACATTTTTAGGGTGTAAAATAAGGTTAAAGGAACAGTTCGCACCAAAAAATCAAAACTCTGTCATAATTTACCTAGCCTCAAGTCGATCAAAACCTGTATGACGTTCTTTCTTGTGTATGACTGTATGCCTTTCTTTATTTGATGTTGAAGTTCTTACAAAGAAACTTTAATGAAAGAATGCTTTATGGTGAAAAGTCAAGTAAGAATATCCCACATCCGACTTTCAATGGAATGCAGCTGAACACCCTGTGTTCGCGAGTGGCACATTTCGTGACTACTGTCAAAAGCAATAGAACCACTTATAATCAATGATGCTGTTTACACTGGAAGCGTCCGTTGCAGCACATCATGTAATGGCGACAGTAAACGGGTGTCCCGTTCTTTTCTGCACTGCACGTGCTGGCGCTACTACTTCCAACACAAATAAACAGAATGTTTGTAACGATGCGTCCAGTGTACATCAGGCACATAGCTAGACCCTGGCTGATAGGGCTGAAGCCCCAGATCTTTTGTTAATAGCCCTGAATGTGTTTTTTTTTTTTTTTTTTTTGTGACGAAAAGAAATAAAAAGTAAGGCTTAGCTTAATGTTCATTACATCAGGGTACAAAAGAAAGAAGGCAGGCTGCAATTCTGGCTTCAAATGTAAATTAATTCCGATCAGTAAGCCCCACTTGCATTAATTGACAGTTTGCATTTTGACTTTTTTACCTGCTGTTCATGCTCAAGTTCATCAGACACGTTATGCCTCGAGTGGCTGGGAGCTTTCTATATTCTCTCAGAGGGACGCAGCTTTTCTGTATCAGAGGCACTGAGGTTTTATTATGCAAGCCTTATTTCTAAATATATAATCTATAAACCTCATTTCTAATCTTCATTTGTTTTTATCAATCCATACACCAAGCAGATTTTAATGCATGCATGCACCAGTGACAGTCAACTTGTTCGGAGCACCCCATCTCGGTCCTTAAGATGAACTCTTCCCAGGTTAAATCTGCTAGCGCATTTAATAATTACCATAATTAAATTAGCAGCAATTTCACTCAATGGTGAACCAACCAGGATTTGTTCAGCATTAATCGATCAGAATGAAGAAGGTACGTCAGTAACATCTTGGTTACTGATGCAACCTCTGTTCCCTGATGTAGTGACACTAGGGGTTCGCTCGAGAGCCCCAATCACCTTTGATTTATTCAGAAAAGGCCAATGAAAATTGGCGAGTGGAATTTGCATGCCACCCTCCGGCCCGGACATACGGGTATAAAAGGAGATGGCGTGCACCACTCATTCAGATTTGTGCTGAGGAGCTGAGAGAGAGCCCAGGCCATGTCAGCGGTCCATCAGGGAAGAGGTTCTGTCAGTAACCAAGACGTTCCCTGTCTGTCACTCAATCGACGTTGTGTCGATGTAGTGAAACTAGGGGTTCCAATACGAAATGCCGCAGGTGCTGAACCATGTCACGGGGTACGGAGGAGTGGACATGGGCAAGCTGCTGCGTGCCTCACAGCAAGCGCTCAACCACGTCGTGACCTTCCAGCGAGTTAAATAAGGTGCCTCCCTGGTCCCGTTAAGGGTCACCGACCGGGAAGTTCACATATGGAATGAAACCCCTGGGAAGGACCCTATCTATGGAGAGGGTATACAGCCACAGTGGCTGAGGCAGAGCGGAGCTCTGCCGAGGGAAAGACACAGGGTTCACCGAGGGGGAAACCGAACAGTGGCAATACATCATACGGGAATACCGAGGGGGGAATCACCACGTATGGAGCACTGAGCCTAAGTACACAGGCTCACCTGAAAAGGGGCATACCATGAGTACCGGTCCTGGCGGCATTACTCCCCCACTGAGTTCGTCACCAAACAGTGCTTAAGAAATCGAGAAGGTGTCCAGTGTTCACCAGTTGCGGGGAACTGTTGTGGACAAGATAGCGCACATTATCACCTCGAAAGGCACTGATGCAAGCGATACACCCGACCGGCTGCCTGACCTTACCTGTTGGTACCCCGTAACACTCGGGCTGAAACGGTTCTATGCGGAGGTTGTAGAACCTCGCAAATGTATTGGGTGCAGCCCAACCCGCTGCTCTGCATGTCTGTTACAGGGGCATCATCCACCAGTGCCCAGGAGAATGCAACACCTCTGGTGGAGTGCGCCCGAACTCCCAAGGGACACAGCAACAACAAGGTGGGGTCTTCCTCCTCTAAAGGGAGTGCTTGCAGGTTCACCACCTGATCCCGAAAGGGAGAGGTGGGAACTTTGGGTGCGTCTCGGCTAAGGGGACAGGCTCTATCACTCCCTTCGCCAGAAGGGTGGTGACCTCCGCCTGAAGGACCGAGGCATCCTCGCCTAGCACCACGGTGGAGAGGATGCCACTGAACCTGGGCGGCCGTTTGGCGAACTGGATCGCGTAGCCGAGACTGATTGTCCTGATGAGCCATCGCAACGGGCTGGAAAGCGCTAACCAGGCTCCCAGCCTCCCAGCCTCTGCACTAACGGCACCAAGGGGACGATTGGTTTTATCACGCCCGGGGTGGGTGATTCGTGGCGAGGCAGAGCAGACGCCCCACCGGGAAGATTGTCTGGGGGAGGCGTGCTGTTCCGCCAGCCCGCAACGGTGGCCGGTGGCTGGGGCAGGCGAGCAGCCCCGAGAACCACCGAACTTACCTGATTGACGGCTTCCTTTCAACAGAGAACAATGGAACACGAGATACCCGCATCCCACTCGTTGACCTGAAAGTATCTCAGCGCCTGGCCATCGCGAGCATGAGGGCCAGAAGAGCTGAGCATAAGAGAATGACCCAGGGAGTGAGAAAACTGCTCTTTTACTGACAAATTGGGTGCCGGGGCCCAGAGGGCACCTGGTGATGTTGTGAATGAAAGCGTACTCACCTTGTGCTGGCCCAGGGGCAGGAGTGGAGCCTGTATGCTCACCTGGGTCAGGCCAGTCAGAGTCAGCAACCTCGTCCCTGGGTCGCCTGTCTCAGGGCCGCTTCGAAGCCCATCTGGGGTTCTTGGTGGCCGGCTGACGGGCAGGCGGTGCTGCCTTCCTGCGGGAGGATCTTTTTCTCAGAGGTCGGTGTGCGGGCTCCGATGGTGGGGGAGCCGGGGCCGATGCTGCTGGAGGGCGGCCTTGGTGAGAGGCAGACGGTGCGCAGGACTTCAGAGCCCTGCTTCTTCACCGTCGAGAACTGATGGGGGAAGTCCTCGACAGTGTCACCAAAGAGCCCCCCTTGGGAGATGGGCGCATCGAGAAAGCAAACCTTCTCGGCGTCACGAATCTCCACAAGGTTGAACCACAGGTATCACTCTTGGACCACCAAAGTGGACATCGTCTGACCCAGGGCACGCACTGTGACTTTCGTCGCTCATAGAGCAAGGTCGGTCATGGTGCGCAATTCCTGCATGAGCCCTGGATCGGTCCTACCCTTGTGCCGATCTTTAAGTGCCTTGGCCTGGTGAACCTGCAGGATATCCATGGCGTGCAGGGCAGAGGCGACCTGACCCGCAGCATTGTAAGCCTTCACCACTAACGACGAAGGAAACTTACATGCCTTGGATGGGAGCCTTGGTCGGTTCCTCCAGGTGGCTGCGCCCTGTGGGCACAAGTGCACCACCACGGCGCGCTCTACCTGGGGAAGCTCGATATATCCCTTGGCCACTCCCCCATCGAGGGTAGTCAGGGTGGATGAGCCCGTGAAGCGTGTACGGGCGGAGAAAGGCGCCTTCCATGACTTTGCATGCTCCTCATGCACTTCCGGGAAGAAAGGCACCAGTGTGAGAAACCAATCATCCAATCATCCACTCAAGCCCGATGTTCACAGCTGCCGGGCAAGCATGGCTGCCAACTCAGCATCCGCTTTGTCCTGAGCTCTACAGGCCGAGAGCGGGAGCTCAGTAGACTCGTCCACTTCCGAAAGCAGGAGCCCACTCGACGATGCTGCGACCGAAAACTCATCCTCATCGTGAGCCCCGAATGAGACATTAAATCCACCCTGAGGCGGACCGCCTGCTTTGCTCGTGAACTCTACCGGGCAGAACGAGCGAGCTGGGGGATAGGACGTCCGCGGGGACTGAGCCAGCGGAAAAACTCCCATATCCACACCCAAATCGCCCACGGCGCTTGCCGTTCCAGCCACCAACACAGGACAGACCGGGTCCGGAAGCAGCCGCGGTGGCTCTCTGCTTCATGAAGAAGGAAGAGAGCCGCGACCGCAACGTTCTCATGGGCATGTTCTCACAGTGAGAACATGACCCATTCACAAAAGCTGCCTCGGCGTGCTGGCAACCCAAGCACTCGAGACAGATTTCGTGGCCATCCCGCAGGGAGAGATAACGGCCGCACCCAGTAGCACAAAGGTGAAAGGACATCTTTAAAAAGACACCAATCATTTGTTCTCTTTTAGAGAAAATATACTCCTTTTAAATATACTCTTTTACACCTGTGGACTCAGCCGCCGAAGCACCCAGGGGAAGCACAACACTCGACCGTGCGAGGGTGACCGCTGATACGCGCCGTAATTCCAACAGCAATAGCAAGGTGACGGGACGAACACACGTGTGTGCTCGGCTCCGAAGAACAAGTCTGAATGAGTGGTGCACGCCATCTCCTTTTTTACCTGTATGTCCAGGGCGGAGAGCGGCATGCAAATTCCACTCTCCAATTTTCATTGGCCTTTTCTGAATAAATCAAAGGTGAATGGGCATGGAAGTAGGCTATAGCAGAGGGAGCAATACTAGGGACCAATATTACTCACTAGGACAGCAGACTTTGAATGAAAGGAGCGAAGGGTCAGGTAATTGAGCATGGGAGCATGACACCGAACTGATGCGGAGCGAGAAGCGGAGTGCCTGTCTGTGTGTGTTTATGGTGCGAGCATCCGCCACTGACTCACTGGCAACATCTGCACAACTGGTGGCATGAAACAAATAATGTTCAGCGAAATTCAAATGAAGATCGCGATGTATGTATTTGGAACTAGTATTTTATCACATGTTATCAATAAAACAACAGGAAGTCATTGCGGGGGCAATTGTGGGGCCATATTTTTAATTTAGAGGGCATGTTTGCCCAGAGCCCCCGTTAATTTCCATGCCTGGATGGAACACTAAATAGATGGAGACGATGAGAGATGTAACAGGTGTTTAAGTGTCTCTCTTCACCATGCAGCTGGTACACATAGCATTTTTGCTATTTCTGCCTTTCATGTCAAATGTGCTGTTGATGGACAAAGCGCTTGCTCACTGCGCGCGCTCACACTAAACTGCTCAACGTGCTGCTGACAGCTGCGTGGGAGTGAGGGAGAAATAGAGCGCATACTCACGCCTCTTCTGGAATCACAGTTTGATACAAAAACAAGTTTATTGATTTTATTTGTTCATCTGTATTTATTTATTGGTTTAATAATTCGCAGCTGGAATAAAAGTGTGTGGCAACGTGGAATTTGCGGGAATGATTCAAATTGTGCGTAATACCCGCAATCTGGTGCCGAATTTCAGGTCCTGTCATGGAAGGAAGGATACTTGTGGGCTATGCCCCAGATGTCACTAAAATCTAGCAATGCCCCTGGTGTAGACAAGCTGCCGCGTCGCGTCAACAGACAAGTCAGGTGTAGACAGGGTGCTATACATCATGCACATGAACTGAGGTTGAATGTTTGTGTTGGTTGGTCAGGTGGCCTCTTCAAGTCTAAGTGGGTGTTTCTTGGCCACAATAAGCTACAACACGCCCCAGACTTACTGATATTTAAATGTCTAGCCAAAAAAATATTTTTTGCAAATTTTCTTATTATTAAACTGTGGCAAAAAAGTTATTTCATATCACAAAAAAGTGTTAATGAAAATGTTAATAATATATTCCATCAATAAATATAAGGTCTTGCATATATTATAGTACATACATATGTTTTAATGCATGTTTATTGTTTACATGCATAATTCATACTATTTACAAGTATTTACATTGATATGTAGAACAAGAGCTAAAATGGTGTCTCTTTAAGACTACCAGTGATAGTTCAGCCAGTGAGCTTATATTAATGAGAGAGAACACACACGGTTTCTTTTTTGTTGTTTTTGATCAACGAACTGTAAAGAACAGAAAGGGTATTAAAAGACACATCTTTGGACAGACATTGCTCAGATCAAAACAAAAATGTTACTCTCAACCTGCAGTGAAAAGATCTTGGTGCCAATTGCCAAACTTCAAATAGATTAAAAGATCGATATCAGGATTGTTCAAATGAGATTGCAATTAAGTGGAAAATTGATATTTTCACCCATTCCTAATTTTATTATTTTTACTTTAAGCCATACATGTGATTTTTTTGGGTTAAACATAGCAAAATCTGATTCTTTTTCGCATACCCCCTGGAACATACTTACAGTAAACTCCCTGGGGTACGAGTTATCCCGGTAGGGAATCACTGCTCCAAGGCATTGAAGAAATAGTTAACTCAGAAATGATAATTCTCTCATAATTTACTCCCGTCTCAAACCGTATGACTTTCTTTCTTCTGCAGAACACAAATTAGATATTTTGATGGAGATATGATGAATATATATCCATACAATGCAAGTCAGTGGGGTCCAACATTTCCAAGCTCCAAAATTAACATAAAGGTAGCATAAAGGTAATCCAAACGACTCATGTGGATTAATCCATGTCTCCTGAAGCGATATGATCTGTTTTGGGTGAGAAACAGACCGAAAGGAAGTCATACGAGTTTGAGGCAGCATAAGGGTGAGTAAATAATGAGAGAATTGGCATTTTGGGTGAACTATTCCTTTAACACAATGAGACTATAAGCTGAATTTCATGGTGAAAAACTTTTCCACACAGTCCCTTATGAGACCACAAACAAAAGACAGCCATCTCCACTAAACATGAGTGCAGCCATGCAAATAACAGAATAAACACAATAGCTGTGAGCAGTGCCTGCTGAAGCATGTCAGAAAAGCATGTATTCCTCACCACCCTCACTGGGAAATGTCTTACAAACAAACATTGACACAGGTGATCCCAGAGTCACTCTTCATGGCTGAGTGGACAGGAGTGGATCAAGAGAGAGAAAAACAGAAAATGTCACATGTGCTGTAATGTGTCAATCACCGACTTAAAGGGCAAATGGGGGAAAGATCTTCGGGATAGACCCCCTCTTTCCTTGGGATAAGATTAGGAATAGCCTAATACATAACTCCAGACAATAAAATTGCATGAAAGTAGTGTTTGTATTATGCCATTAAAATTCTTCCGATTAAAGAGATAGCTCACCCAAAAATTTTAAATCTGTCACAGCTCACTCAATTATATCTATTTACAGAATCTAACAATATAAATTGATGTGTGGTCATAGGTGTTCGTATACATCAACTGTTTTACAACAGCTTCAAAATTGCCTCATCGAATCAGAAATTAGAATCTGTTTTATAAATAATCACTTAGCATAAAATGTTTAAAATCATACAGACTGCAAACTGTGTACATTTAATTTCTTCCCAAATTAACAGATGGAACAACACAGAATTCTGACCACTGCAGAAATAAATCACCTACTGCAGCTCGCAGAGATCCCGATGCAATCTCTCCTTGTCAAGCTCTCAGTGAAGATAGTAGAATGCACATCACACAAAAATCACATAAAAAAACTCAAATCACCTCCCTGCCACGCTGTGCCTCTAACTCTCTCTAATGAGCCCATGTGGATCCAGATGTCAGGCCTCTGTCAAAGCAGCATCCTCAGCCGCTCCCAAAACAAATCAAAGCAGGGCGGAAGTTAAAGGTGTCCGGGGCTGAAAGATGCCACTACTGTCAATCCAGTGGTTTCGGTGCTGATGCATGTTATGCAATTTAAACTGTGCATGAAATCATTTCCATTGTTTTTAATCACATTTGATATGAAAAACACTAATCCAATTCCCTCCATTCAGATACGGATAAGCTATTCCATAAAGAATCTGCCATTCTCCGTGGCATCCATGCACAACTCACCACACACCCCACCAAGAGCAAGAACCACATTATAGTGACCATGAGGAGGTTAACCCAACATGACCCACCCTTGCAACCAGGCCAGTTGGTTGCATAGGAAGCCTGACTGGAGTCACTCAGCATGCCCTGGATTTGAACTTGTGACTTCAGGTGTGGTAGTCAGCATCTTTACTTGCTGAGCTACCCAGAATCTGCAATCTGAATCTGAGGAATTCTACATTTCCCTTATTTGTTGCTGAAAGAATTATTACAGTTTCACTTTAGTATTTAACAAACGAGCATACATTGGACTAGGGATGTGTAGAACTTTGTGAATGAAGGGTGTCGCAGATTTCATATGGGTTTGTGGATAAACTGCAGGTCCTTATATCAGATTCCCCATTGGAGTTCCATTTTTCTCACATTATGAAAACACAAGTCATGAAGCTGTTGTTATTGTCCATGTCTTAATCCAAATTAACATAACTGACATAACTGTGACATAATTGTAACAAAACAAAGTTAGTTTGTTTTTTGTGCCAACCCTCAAGGCAGTGAACTTTTTAATATATATAATATATAATATATATATATAAATTATATATAAAGAATGATATGGTTTCTGTTTGAATTGAGCAGACTTACATGTCTAAGGACTTTAGACTGACTACATGTAGCATTGCAGCATCAACAGCTTTAAGAGAGAGACAGAGCACCTATTACTGACTCAATGAAACCACACAAATCTTGCCTTCTGTTAAACAATTGTTATTAATCCAGATTAACCTGTAGCCCAACCTTATGTTCTCAAATCTTTACATTTTAAATTTAAAGGGTCATGAAATATTCAAATATTTTTTCTAGTTGTTAACAGATTTGTATTTAAGACAATGGTAGTAAGCATTAATTTTAATTTCAAAGGGAAAGTGGTTAATTTAGGGAATTGATAGCCCATTTTATTCTGCCTGGTTTGAAATCAACGTTGAGAAAATGTCACATGGATGTGACGTGTATGCATTACTTTTCCGATAGATTTGTGCACATACAAATAATTGGTTTCTCTCTATATTATTCCTAAGACTTCCAAAAGTAAGGGAGAGCTGCATGTTTTCCACTACAGAGCTGACAGAGTGAAAGGCTCATCATCAATAACTGACAACTTTGAAATGCATGTGTGCAACAAGCGGTTTTAACAGGAAAGCTTCTAGATTTATTAACAGCTGGATGATCTGAGCTCATTTGAAAGATGCGGTATTATCAAAACCCCATTGCTCCTGTACAGTGAGTATGTTAACTAGTGCCCGACCGATATATCGGTCGGCCGATATATCAGTATCGGCGTATATTTTACCGATATTAAAACTTTTTTTCAGAACATATAATACAGAAAACAATGCTTTAGAATTGGTTTCATAGCGTAGTTTGTCCAGCTCCGACTCTATTGTTTACAGAGCTGACTCTGAGTTGACGTGGTTCTGCAGACAGGTGCAGATTTGAGCAATCTCTTTTCCTTAAATTGCTAACTAGTTTGTGAAATACATACTGAAAAGTTAATAAAAAATGACCCCATTGTTTTATATAACTAATATAACATTAACCCTGTCCCTGACAACCATGTCACTCATGTTTATCACATCTGTTTGCTGTTAGCCAGCTATAGTTTGTTAATGCAGTAAGTAATGATGCAGATTGAAAGGTAAACATCAGAGCATCATTTTGCAGCTCAGCAGACAACAGTGCGGTGGTGGATTGTGTCTGGTGAGTGTTGATTTCACGCTTTGCTGTTACCTAATTGGAGAGACGCAATGCTGGAAAGTAAATAAAATCCATCTTTTATTCTCTGTGGCAACGAGCTTACAGCTAACTAGCTAATCACCTTGCTACTTTCATTGTTGTCAGCATGTAAACATGTATTCACTAGGGATGTGCGCTACAACTAATTTGACTGTCATTTAAACTGAAGTTTTGTAACCGACTAGTCGACTGGTCTAAAGAGAAACCAACCTTCAGAAAACAGTAAAAAAAATTTAAAAAATACATTTAAAAAAAAATGTTTTTATGCGATCCATTTAAAATACTTAATCTATTCCAAATCCGATGCAAAGTTCCACTGAAAAGGGGCATTTATCTGCGACGTGCTCGCCTTGAATTGTGATCATTGTACATTAACTATAGAACATGACACACATTCACTGAATCAACATTAGCGAATATTTAACAGACATATTTATTGAAAACAATTGAATGAATAGTGCAGGATCAACCATTAAAAGCCTGTTCTAAACGGAAATCACCAAGTAAAAGTTATTTAACATATTACTTAACAGTCAGGACATTTTTGAAAATAATTAACAGGTAGACTAAGCCAAATCTATGAGAGAGAGAAAAATGCGTGAAAAGTCACGCATATGTCACGACATGCAGTCGTGCATTAACCACTGATCTAATATGACAGCTGTTCGGTAAAGAACGTCAACCAATAACAGTTACGATGTTAAAAAAAAAAAAAAAAAAAAATTGCTAAAGGATAGAAAAAATAGGCCTGTGATGTAGCCTACAATAAACCTAATGTATTCTAAACATGACGTGCACACAGAATAAAAGATAGTTTAACACGTTAAGCAGTCAGCACCTTGTTGAAAAATAGCCTTCTTAATCAGCAGATTAAAAAAATGGCATACCTAGTCTAAAACAGTTATTCTCTAGGCTACTTACTCAAAAGCATAAATGTTTTGATGAGTAAAATTAACCTGTCGACATGGTCAGGTGAAAGACGGGACTTGACTCACTTGAGGAGGCTATCCTGCACTTGAAAAAGCCCGCTCAGCGGAAAAATAATGTACAAGCATGCACAGATTTAAAGAAGACTCAAATGTGAAAACATCCATAGGGACTTTCAAACATTTGGAAAGCCGATTCCCGCACCACCGAAGTGATTTCTTTATTACTTTGCTGAGTTTGCTTGTCTAGCGAGAGGACATTTTCCTGCGCGCCGCGAGTGAGAGAGTGAAGACGCAGCCTGACGTAAAATTAAACTCTGTATCTGCTCCAGATATCCTCTTTTTTAAATAATATTTGTATTATTAATTCTATTTAAAATATGAAACATTAATATGACGGTAATTTAAGTGCAGCCTCTGTAAAAATATAAAGCTAAACGTAAATGTGTAAAAATTATTATCAGTATAATGGGGGGAGATATTAACCGACTAGTAAGTCCAGTGTCGACTAGCAGCATCAGAAACGTTTATTCGACTAGTCTTGCACATCCCTAGTATTCAACTGTTTTGTTCAGGATTCACAGTTAGGTACCCCTTCAACTGATCAATTCCAGTCATTGCATTTACAAAATGTAATATTTAAAAGTCTGGTTTTCCAGACATATGGATGTGTAATAAAAGTAGATTTAATAAACAGTATATTCGCCCTGTGTAAATAATAATATATAGGAACTGTATCTAAAATAAATGAGGGGTGATAAATACTAATACAACAGGCTGGAAAAATAGAAATGTATTCATTTTAATATCCTATATATATATTTTGAATGTGTTGAAACGTGACACCGGGCGACGCATCCTGAAAACTGCACCGTTAGATCGGTTTCATGCTGAAGAGCTGCTTAAAAGTATGTTTTTTTTTCTCTCGTAAATGTAAATTAGTGTAAATGCCAACATCATCATATATGTAGAAAGGACTGAAGCCTGTCAACCAAAATATGAGCTCATTGATGTCATTAAATGACATAAAAATGACTTTTTTATTACATCAGTTACTCCTGGTTGGAGGCTGCCATATATATTTAGTTTATAGGTAGGGCTACGTCATACGTAAATGTAATGGTGCATTGCTCAAATATTTAGTAGAGCATAAATCGTGACTTAGTGCCCATTTACGTCACAACTAGGCTAAGTTGTAACGTATGTACAGCTGGTGCAACCAGCCCCTGATGTTTATTTAGCTATTTATTTTATTTTAATTTCTTCTTTATTTAAATGGTCAGCAACTGACTGATACTAAACAGTAATACTGATGTTTATTTAGCTATTTATTGTATTTTTTTTTATTATTCTTTATTTAAATGGTCAGCCATTGACTGATACTAAACAATTCTGATGTTTATTTAGCTATTTGTTGTATTTGTATTTATTCTTTACTTTCTCAGTGTTCATTTCTAGAATTTGTTGACAATGTATAATAATAATATCAAATGTTCTTTGATAAAAATATTTGTTTAAGAAAGCAGCCTTCCGAGTACCTTTGCATAGTCATATCGGTGCAAAATCGGTGCACAATCCACATAGAAAAGGTCTGTTTTCATTCCAGCTCAAAAATTAGCTATATCGGTCACCATATCGGTAATCGGTGAATTGTCCCCCTCTAAAATCGGTATCGGTCTCAAAAATCCCTTATCGGTTGGGCTCTAATGTTAACCAACCAAACCACTTATACTTGTTAATTAACGTTGCAGATTAGAACAGTCTCTGAAGAGGCAAAAGCACATTCACATACAGTATATTTTATTAAAAAAAAGCACAAATTACTCATCATTTATATGTGCATTACATTGCAGATAAAAAATTATCTGTGTATTTGGGGATTGTATTTTGAGCTTACAAAACAGTGTATAATATATTTGTGCATGTTGAATTACCTCTGTTATTGATGTGAAATGAGTAACAGTGCTTACGGGATGCATGTTTGCTGTCGCGTTTAATATAGTTGGCCTTGCCCCATCCTGACGTCATAACCATAAAAGTTTTAACAATCCAGACTGGGGAGAAAGTTTTGTGTTCTAAAGGTTTACATTTTACATCCTATTATTTGAAATAATAGTGAAAATGTAATTTTGTCATCATATGACCCATTTGACATTTTCTGTAAATGACTTTACTGACATAGTTCTCTTCTTTTGCTCTTTATTTACAATAGAAAGGTACAGTAATATTTTAAGCGTAAACAAAATTACGGACAGATAAAATTGCATGAGTTGTCATCACTTGTTTATATTGTACACTGTATCTTTTCAATAGACACTATGTACTTTTGGCAACCCATGTGGAAGATGCTTGGTGTTTTTTTGTTTGTTTTTCTTTTTGGGGATGTTTTATTTCTTCGATACCAGTAATGCCGGGAGTGAGACAGTCTAAGACACACATGATTATTGCTATTGCTCATATTTAGGGATAGATACTTAAACAAACCTCTGGCATGTAACTCATCCCACACTGTTTGTACTAAGGGCATGAAAAATACCGAAAATTGTGTTCTTTGTTGAGAGGTGTGCTATTACTTTTCTAAGTCATCAGACTTAGAATTTTCACCTGGAGGACGATATAACAGGCAGAACAAATCACCTAGAATTACATTGAAAGTGGGACCCAAGCCATATCTAGGGACCAGAATAAAGAAACACTCAAAATACCTTAGCAATCGCAAAGCAATACCAAAGGCAGCACCCTTGCATCATGGTGGGGAGTTTTGCACAGGCAAGCACCACTCACATTTCAAATGTAAAATGTAACAATCTAGGTCTTAATTGAAATGCAGCACGACAGATGACTAATCATACTAAGTATTGTAATGAAATGTTTAATTAAGATCTGCCCTTAGGCACCTTATCTTGATATAAAAAATACTCACAACAGCTGTCGCAATTGCTACACTCATTGACACATTTTAGGTTATTTCAGAACCTGCTAATGTGAAAGTTGCATAGGTACACACTTAAAAATAGAGACCTGGCAAAAATGAATGGAGATGAATGGAGTCATTCCTCCTTAACTATGTTGTGCACGAGCTGGAAAGGGACTGCTATCTTTCAATGCCTTGGTGAAAAACTATGACAGACAGACAAAAACAGAAAGAAAGAGGCAAATTGAAGGGAAAAAAAATGAAATCTTGCATGTGTGCACTTGTGTGTGTGTGCATTTTTATGTTCCAATGAAAAGGTTCACTGTTTATCTGTTTTTTAAAGAAAGCATGTCCTAAAAAAAGCACAAACACAAATTTGAGATGTGTACCAAATTTGTAAACTAAAAGAAAAATCTGAGTTTCATTTCCCTTAAGCAAACAAACACTTACTTAAGCTGAACCAAGGGAAAGAGGTGTGTATAAAGGACACACACACACACACACACACACACACACACACAAACCTTGGTGCGGCTATCCTTATGAGGACTCTCCATAGACATAATGATTTTTATACTGTATGAACTATAGATTCTGTCCCCTAACCCTACCCCTAAACCTTCCCCTCACAAAAAACTTTCAGCATTTTTACATTTTCAAAAAAAACATTGTTTAGTATATTTCTTAAGCGATTTCATTTATGGCGACACTAGAAATGTCCTCATAAACCATATTTATAGCATAATACCTTTGTAATTACCAGTTTGTAACCAAAAATGTCCTCGTAAACCACCCAAACCTGCCCACACACACACACACACACACACACACACAGACAGACATACAGCAGGTGGATTGAGGGAAGGGGGAGGATGTTATCCACGTAGCTCTTTGGTGTTAGTTTGAAAAAATCAAAAATATGATTCCTTTTCAACCAGGAAATAAGCGTTATAGTCATTTAATATTTGCTTTGTTATATCTAAATCTCACTTGTGTCTGATTGTGCGGTAGCATTTTAAATCCATGTGTCAATGAGGATTTTGCCATGTGATACGATTTATTGCTCAGTCAAAGCTGCCAGTCGCGACCACAGTCCAAAGATGTATATCGTACAGTCTACCTTGGCTTTTATGCAAGATCTCATCGTACAATATTGTACAATCTGTCAAACAAAGAAAATTGCACATTGTGCACCCGACTGGGAAGCGAGGTAGCAAGGCAGCTGCCTTTGGTTTCAGACACCTTTGGTTATCTGCCTTCCTTTCTTTCAAATCAGTAGTATCATAAATGTTAAAGGTAGCAGGTTGTGATTAAAAGTCTGCAGAGAGCACCTTGATCACGCCTAGCTCTTTTCCTTTTTCCCTTTTCATTTATTCATGTCTAGCTCCCTCACTGCTTGGAAGGAGAAGGTGTCTTGTTAAAGGAGTACAAATGTGCTACGGTATAGCAATTAAGGTCTAATGGGAGAAAAATAAAGCACTAACATTTCTAATTATCTGTGTTACCATTTACCAGCCACCACAGCCATTCCCCCTCTCACTCTCTTTGCCTTTCTTTTCCCCTAAATATGTGTTATTGTGTCCTGCAATCTCTGTTCTTTCACTTTCTCACTCTGTGTCTGTCTGTCTCTCCCTCGGTCTCCCTGGGGTCTCTGTGCTGTGTCTGTGACACATAATTATATGTGAAAGGGGCACTCTGGGCATACAACACTAGCCTGCCTGGAACACAAGAGGCCAGTTGTAGGTCTCATTGTTAGCTAAAAAAAAAGAAAAGTCAAAATAATCAAGATACAGTTTGGAATATACAGCATAAAAAAATTACAAAAATACAAATAAAAAAAAAAATCAGACAAAAGGAATTGCTAAAGCAAACACTTGGCTTACTTATGATCAAAACCTCTAGGATATGCAGCAGATATACAGATGTACATTTCTTCATTGAGGGAATGTGCAACGTACACAGATGAGCTCATCGATGCTGTCGACTTCACTTTAATTTGTCTGACAATTCAATTCTTTGGGTGTGTGCTGAATGGCATACTACCATACTACTCCCACAATAGCCATATCAGACACTACCTTAAGTTTGATTTCTGTAATTTGTGACTCATTATTTGATTGAACTGAAAAAAAAAAGAAAAAACATATGATTAAATATGATTAATTACCATATTTATTTCCGTTATGATAACTAGACGCCTCTCTCTTTTGTTAGAGCACCATGCATAGAGAGGTCATGTGACAACAGTGTAGAATTTTTATGACAGTTTACAATGTTTATAATTGCATACTGTTTCACATACTATTTATTTATTTACTGAAATAGTAGGCAGTATGCTCTGTAGTATGCAGCAGGCAGCATGTTAACCATTCCATTCCAAAAATGCCCTCTCTGTCACGCACAGATATTTCAAAGTAACTTTACATTTTACATGAAAGCAACGCAATCATATCAGAGTTTTCAATACGGCTCAATGACTGCAATGTGATTAGTGATAGTTGTGATACAATAGCAGTGTCTTGGGACTTAATTAGAGTCTAAAGGATTTTGTTTGAGGCAACACAAAGACTGAAGGGAACAAATTTCACAAAATCCTGTCAGACTTGCTATTCTACATAAATTACTGATGTACTGAGTAAAATAAATGATGCTTTTATGGCTGGAACTGGATAATGATTGTGGATAGTTGTGAACAATGTGATGGAGGGACCCCATTCATCACACTAATTTTCTGCCCTTCTTTCCCTCATTCATTATCTTTTTCTTTTGTGATCCACACTAATTGAATTACTGTTGACTGATTAAACGGCAGGGCAGAGGAGACAACAGCAATCCAGCATGTCCTTGTGATGTTTCCGCTCCTCTCCATTATTATGCTCACCTCGACCGTACTGTCCTCTCCTCTACTATAATGTATTCTCCTCTGCTGTACTGCACTATCCCATTCTCTACTTTACCACACTCTTCATTTTTCCCTTTCCTCAACTACACTCTCTTCTGCTCTACTAATATATACTCCACTCAACATAAAATACTGTTCTGAATATACAGTTCTCTCCTCTTCACTTGTCAACTCTTCTCTACCTAACTATACTGGACTGTATTGTTATACTCTCCTCCACTCGCATCTTCTCTATTGTACTATACAAGATTCGACTATCCTCTATTAGACTCTTAATGACTACTATACTCATCTATATTCTATTAGACTCTTCTCTACTCGACTTTCTTCTACTATACTGAACTCAACTATATGCTATTATACTCTTCTCGACACTTCACTACCTTACTATACTTGACTGAACTGTTATATTCTTCTCTCCTCTACTCAAGTCTCCTCTACTTTACTATACATGACTCGACTTTATTATACTATTTTTGACTCTCCTACTCTACTATACTTGACTGTACTCTTTTAGACTCTTCTACCCTCTACTTTACTCTACTGAATTCGACTATGCTTTATTATACTCTACTTGACTTTCCTCTACCGTACTATACTCCACTATACTCTACTATACTCTTCTCTCCTCCACTTGACTCCCCTACGTTCCTATTCTGAACTTGACTCTTCTGGACACTCCTCTACTTTGCTGTACTCAACTATCCTCTATAATACTCTTCCGTACTCTTATCTACTTTACTATACTTAACTGTACTCTTTTATACTCGTCTCTCCCCTACTTCACTATACTCAGCTTGAATATATTATACTGTTATAGACTCTACTACTTTTTTAAACTCGACTGTACTCTATTAAACTCTTTTCTCCTCTACTTGACTCTCCTCTACTTCAATATACACTCTAAAAAAAGATGATCCATCAAAGGTTCTTTACTGGCCTTAATAGTTCTATTTAGAGCCATATCTTCCTGAAGAACCCTTTTGTGCTGAAATGGTTCTTTGCGTTGGGCATTAGGGGTTCTTTATTCCCACTCTTTTGGTTTTTGAATATAACTGTCAATAAATTATTTCAAAGCCACAATGTCATTGGTTCACTCACAGCACTGGAGTCCTGGCAGCTCAACTGAGAGTTTCACAGACTGTGTCACCACAGGTAAACTTGATATATTTGTTAAATATGTTGCTGAAGACAGTTTTGTCACTGCTTGATAAAGGCAGCACAGTGCATGTAAGTTTTTGCAAAATGTTGAGCAAGTCCATATTAAGTGCTTTACATTTTAACCTTTACAAAGTAAAACTTTGTTTTTCCTAATTGTTTTTCCCCTATTTTTTTATAATCACTATCAGAACATGCAAGTGTGACTAACTCAAGAACTGAGTTGTCATTTTGTCATTTTCTTTAAAATACTGACAGAATTTTCTGAAAAAGGGGGTAATTTTGGATTTTTATAGTGATTTCCAGCAGAGGTTGTACTTCCTTCGCCAGTTGAGGAAGTTCAACCTGCCACAGGCGCTGCTGATACAGTTCTACTCAGCAGTCACTGAGTCTGTCCTCTGCACTTCAGTACTGTCTGGTTTGGTGCAGCTATGAAATTGGATATCAGAAGACTACAAAGGATAGTTTGGACTGCTGAAAGGACTATTGGTTGCCCCCCCCCCCCCCCAAGAACTACATACTTCCAGAGTGAGAAAAAGGGCTGGTAAAATCACTCTTGACCCCATTCACCCAGCACACTTTCTTTTCGAACTGTTGCCCTCTGGCTGGCGCAACAGAGCACTGAGCACCAGAGCTGTCAGGCACAGGAATAGTTTTTTCCCTAAGGCTATGCATCTCATGAACAGTTAAAACTGCCCCATTGAGCAATAATTAATGTGCAATACACAGCTTAGTCTATTTATATTTATCCAACATACCATACCTCTTCTGCCATTACATTCCCTTGATTCTGTATATAACAGATTTGTATTTGAATATTGTACATACGTATATATATATATATATATATATATATATATATATATATATATATATATATATATATATTTATTTTTTATTTTTTATTTTTTTTACCGTTCAAAAGTTTGGTGTCACTTGCCTGAAAAGTTTCTCATGATCTTAAAAATCTTTTGATCTGAAGGCGTATGCTTAAATGTTTGAAATTGATGTATTTATTGATGTGAGTGATTTATGCATTTTGAATTATTTAATCACAATTTTTTAATGTATTCAACTAATGATTACTGTAAAAGCATTGTTATTATTTCAACAAAAAAAATAAAAAAAATAAATAGAAAATAAAAGTTCTTAATTGACACATGCCTTGCTTTTATTTATTCATCTGTTTGGTTATATTTAATGTAAAACCATAATTTAAGCTATAATACTTTATAGGAGCAGGTGTATAGAGGGGTAAATAAAACCCTCCTTGCATCAAAAAGGTTCTTTATAGCACTATTTAGGTTCTAAATAGCACTTTCAAAGGAAGGTTCTTTAAGGAACCTTTAAAAAATGGTTCTATTTAGCACCAAAAAGTGTTCTGCTATTGTTACAAGCTAAAAAAAAACAACTTATTTGGTACTTTTTAGAACAATTTTTTCTTAAAAGTGTACTCAACTCAACTCAACTCCACTCACTGAGCACTTTATTATGAACACTATGGTCCTAATAAAGTGCACGGCATGGTCTTCTGCTGTTGTAGCCCATCCGCCTCAAGGTTCGATGTTTTGTGCATTCTGAGATGCTATTCTGCCCACTACTATTGTATAGAGTGGTTACCGAAGCCTTTCTGTCAGCTCGAACCAGTCTGGCAATTCTCCGTTGACCTCTCTCATCAACAAGGCGTTTCCATCTGCAGAACTGCCGCTCACTGGATGTTTTTTGCTTTTGGCACCATTCTGAGTAAACTCTAGAGACTGTTGTGCATGGAAAATCCCAGGAGATCAGCAGTTACAGAAATAATCAAACCAGCCTGTCTGGCACCAACAATCATGCCATGGTCGAAATCACTGAGATCACATTTTTCCCCATTCTGATGGTTGATGTGAAAATTTACTGAAATTCCTGACCTGTATCTGCATGATTTTATGCATTGCACTGCTGCCACCACTTTTCTAATCTCCTATATTCTCCTAAACTTTAATCTCTACTCTACTGTACTATCCCTTCCTATACTCTTTTACAGTCTTTTCTCTTCTCACCTACTATACTGATCTCCTCTTTTTCATAACATTCTCCCCTCCTTTACTATACTCTCCTATTCTATACTCTACTATACTAATATCACCTTTTTTAATAAACTATTTCCTTCCCTTTCCTTTCCTCCCTACCTATACTCTTCTATACTCTCCTCTTCTGTACTCTACAATACTCACATCACCTCTACTCTACTCTTTTCCCCTCTGTACCCTCCATTCGACAAAAGAGTATGCTGGGGAAGGGAAAGAAACAGGGAAGACATGATCTGAATTTAAACCAAAACTGCAGGCCTAAATCATTGCCAACATTTAATGCTGACTATAAAATACCCACAATCTAGACAGTCAGCAAAGCCTGTTGATGGTCACTTTAAAATTCCTATGGGTGTAGCCCCTGCGCTAAGGTCAAATGACCTTGTCTAAATAAATCTGGAAACATCCCTCATCTAATACTGGCAGTTCCAACTGTTAACCCCTTTTGTAGCCAGCTAGCTGTTCCAACAGTGGAAGAAACAAATGAAAACGTCCTTCACTGACCCTTTAGTGTAATTACTGAACACATCCAATGCCTAAAATTAGTGTGTGCTGCAGTACTGAAGGGTGTTAATGAATGCTAATTGAGCTCATGAGTTCATTAGGTGGAGTTGCTCTTTTACATCTTAACAAGACTGCAATTTACACTCCTGCTTCTCTCTACGTTGCCACCTCACCATTAACCCAATTTTATTTTTGTACTGTTAGAATCCTCACATTCTTTGTGAAAAAGCTCAAGACGGAAGGCTGAGGGGGAAAAAGGTGCCTAGCATCTGCTGGTGGTATGTTACCTTAGCAACCACACTGTTGGCAACAAAAAGTCTCCGCAGCAGGTAGCACGAGGGTAAGCGAGAGAAAGGGAAGTAATAATGTTTTAGATGGGAACTTGAGGGGAGAAAGTTCTGAAAGAAAGTGGCATCATTACAAAAGGAGGAATACGAAATGAGCCAGTGATTTCCCCTTTAAAACATACCCCAGTGAGGAACGCTTTCAAGGAAAGAAGTGTGCGGTAGAAGCTGTATATCAGAGAGCGCAGGCTGCATGCAGAAACCAGTGAGTCTGAACACAGAACCAGTCAGTCTCACTTGCCCTCACAGTAAGCAAGGCAAGGCAAGGCAAGGCAATTTATTTATAAAGCACAATTACAAACAACAGACTGTTGACCAATGTGCTGTACAATAAAATAAGTAAAGGGGTAAAAAAAAAAACAAGCATAAGTATGAATACATCAAATAAGCATACTAAACAAGGGGACAAACAAATCTCAGCTCACAGTTAATTAAAAGCCTCGGAGGAAAGATGAGTTTTTAATTGGGATTGAAAGATAACAGTGTTGGAGCTGTTCTAATATGCAGGTGTAGACTGTTCCAAAGCTTTGGGGCCACTACTGCAAATGCACGGTCTCCTTTTAGTTTGAGTCTGGACCTATGGACAATCAAATTCCTCTGATCAGATGACCTAAGAGATTTAAGGGGCTTCTGAGGTTGCTGGGAGGATTCACAGAGTAACACTGTTTCATGTACATATGACAATAAACCCTTAACTTAACTTAGTGGTGGTGGTGTAGTGGACTAAAGCACTGAACTAGTAAGCAGAAGGTTCTGTCCTTGAGCAAGGCACTTAACTCCAGGTTGCTCCAGGGGGATTGTCCCTGTAATCAGGGCACTGTAAGTCACTTTGGATAAAAGCATCTGCCAAATGCATAAATGTTATATCATGTTGACTTTCTGTGCAACAATGAACTATCATCAAAGGTGAATGATCAGTATTTTATATGCGTATGCAAATACATATTATACATGTTATTTCTTCCTCAAGGGGGCACTGATGTTTCAGTGATTGACGTGATTTACATTTGACATTGCTATCTGATGAAGAAATGACAACAAATTAAACTATAGAAAGTACAAAACATGAGAAGTATGATATGACAATTGTCATTTGGTTGTACTACTGAAATAATGTAAGTTGTGCCTCTATTTAGACTCAACAAGTGCCTGAGAAAATACACATAAGATACACATACATTACACATGTGTAGATTATGTGTAGCTCAGTATGTGTTTGACAGCCAGTCACATCTTATGAAATTTCAGTGTGAAAATAATTAATCCTGTTCTTGATTTGTTGCAATATTTAAAAAAAATCAAAATATATAAAAATATACTTTATTTTATTGTTTTCTAATTGTCTTGAAAAATTGTAAAAATGTCACACTATCTGGGCATTTTGTACATCAATTTTTGACCCGAATATGTAAGAGTGTTTGGGAAAACTACCATGCATTTAAGGGTTAAAAAGGAAAACTCTGGGTTCCAGTGAGGCACTTACAATGGAAGTAAATAAGCCAATCCGTAAACGTTAAAGTACTATATCAAAAGTATAACCACAAGACATAAACGCATGTTAACATGATTTTAGTTAAATAAAATCTCTTACTAACATTTGAGTAAAGTTATGTATAATTTTACAACTTTGTTGCCATGATGATGTAATGTCAGCAAACCCTAAAACCCTCAAATGACTGTAAAACTTACGATTTAAACAACTCTACAGCTCAAAATCATACACAAGTTTTAGAAGAAAAATGAATGTAAGTGCTTTTAGAAAATTATAAGCTTCACATTTCTGCCTTTAAACCCTCCAAAAAAAATTGGCCCCATTCACTTCTTGTAACGTTGGTATCTAGGAGTGGAAGACGAGAGACGCAGGAGTGGAATCTTTAAATCCTTTAATTATAATTGCTGGAGTGGAAACAAACAATAAAGCTCAACATGCTAACGAACCGCTATACTTCAATAACTCAACGTAACACTTCAAGGACTGACAAATGCTGAACCAAACTAGAGGGTATATATACACAGGGAAACTAATGAGGGAATGGAAGGCAGGTGAGGATGACGATGAACAGATGGAATTGATTAGGGCAGTGAATTCTGGGAAACGTAGTGCAGGGGAAAACTTCAAAATAAGAGTCCTTGAAGAAAATGAGGGAGACAGACTGTGACACTTCTATTGTAAGTGCCTCAATGTAACTTTGATTTTTGCTTTTTTTGAAGAAAAGGAGGGTAATGTTGTGGTAATCAACATTATGCCTCAAATGCCACCTCCTTACAAGTTCGCAAATAACTAGGATATGGTAATATGATACAGTATGATATGGTCTTGAGACAATGATATGGGACTGTAATGCAGTCAAAAAACCTGGAACTAATTTATAGCTGTGCAGTTACAGAAAATTAATCAATACCTTAGAACGTAATCAGTACCATGTCAGACAATGAGAATCAAGAATTCAACAATATCAGGGTATAATATGACATGAACAGTCTGTACTTCCATCCCCCATAAATTAATCTTTCATCCATGCAAATCAAATATGACATCTACACTTAGGAAAGCCTTTACGCCATATCTCATGTGTTAATATATTGAATCACTCATAAATTAAATTAAAGATTCTCAAATCCAATATAAACTAAGCCTCTGGAACAGACTTGTGGAGTTTTATGCAAATAAAAAAAAAAATAAAAAAAAAAACACAAAAAGCTGAGCATTGTTATAATATAGAGGCAGGCATCTTTTTTAATCTGTAATTTGTGCCTTGACATTTACCACTAGTTCAGCTGTTTTGCTGTCATCTGTGATAACAAAAGCACCATACGATACTAATTATTGACCAGAGCCAAATTACAGCACCTGGCCAAATCGTGACACCATGACAAACCACCAAGCCAAATGATAATGAACTCCAATTTTCTCCACACACCTGAAAGGCTTATACTGCCATTTCAATTGTAAATTCATTCATCTATTCACAGTTGTAAACAATAAGTGATTTTCTCCTATAATTTGTATGATTTAATTGTTAGGTTAATAGCAGAAATGACTGGAAATGTATGCCTTTGAGAATAATTCTCTCAATGTGTTCATAATAATGATCAACAAAATAACAATTTGCACAAACATCATTCACATACTTGCACATAAAAAAAAAATCGACATCAGTGTAAACAACTTGGGTAGCTTTACTTCCCTCACCTTTGACTCCTGTATGCAATCAACACTTGGAATCCCATTATATTACATTTATTTCCAGCCTAAATCCATTAAGTGAAGATAGCCCACATCCACAGTCATTGCTGCATTGTCTGTTAATCCGGCCCTGGAGTGTGTGAGGTGGGTGCCCCGCTTGTATGGAGACCAGCTGGTCTTGGCTTTCTTGATGAGATACTGCGCTTGGTTACAGGCCTGGGGCAGATTACAACTGTAATCCACCATTTGTCTGACACGATTTCTTTTAAACCAGACTGCAGCCTTTCAGACAAGCCAGGCTGACTATCGTGCAGCAAGAAGCTAGACACATACATATACCAGACCAGCAGACCAGGCTGAGGGTCTGCGACAACCCATAAAAGCCAGCAGTCAATGTGCATTAACAAAATACAATGAATGATACCAGCAAGAGAGAACAGTTAGCCATTGAGTGGCTCACAAGAAACCAATGAATATGTCAAAAACAAGAGGGAGTTAAACTGGAAAATTTAGTAGTAGGTATAGCTGCAGGCCGGAGACCTCCAAATGGGGACGGAATCTCCAAAAGAGGGTGGGTTTACTCCAAAGGGGACAGAATTACTCCAAAAGGGGGTTGCGTTCAGATTTGCCAAGATACCAAAGTCTGCAATCATAAGTCGTAGATTTAAATTATTAACTAAAAAATATCTACTTCAACTCTATTTCAATTATTTGAACTACGCTATCAATAAATAATTTCACGGCTCTATACTCTTACAATATATCAGCTAGGGGTGTGCAATGAAGCCATTATCTGTATTTGTATCTGTATCTGTTCATATGACAAAATTATCAGTATATGTCTCTGTATTTGGATAGAACAGGGTGTGGGTGGGGCTTAAACCGGAAGTGTGTCAAAACTAAATGAAACGGCCATTTTTAAATGTTTCTCTTACATTTATAGTATTAATAAATGTAACATTCTATTAATAAAATATGCCTTGTATATGCCTTTCATAATAATAATAATAATTGTATTATAATAATAATAATAATAATAATAATAATAATGCCCTGTGATAGAGTGGCCACCTGTCCAGGGTGTTTCCCTGCCTTCGGCACAAGACAGCTGGGATAGGCTCCCCGCGACACTACATAGGACAAGCAGCTATAGAAGATGGATGGATAATAATAATAATAATAATAATAATAATTATTATTATTATTATTATTATTATTGGCCCAATAGGCCAATTATTATTTTAAAAAATATATTATTTTATTCTTCTTTTTTTTCTTACCAGATGAAGCTGAATGTATAGGCTACATTAACTGTGGAATATGTTGTTAACTCTGATTTCTCCTGGTATTTCTGATATTAATATCTGCATGAAACAGACTTTTCATTTGTATGTGCATGTATAACAACATTATTCTGGAGGCAGGAGGTGTCAAACAAAATGTGAAATGTCAAGCACACATTTAGCAGTGAATAATAAATACAAATTCAAACATTAAAAGAAATGAAAATAAAATCAATATTGCCTACAAACAGGTGAAAGTCCCGTAAATCTATCTGGAATTTTTACAATAGGACACCATTATTTAGTTAAATAATAATAATAATAATAATAATAATAATAATAGTTACATTTATATAGCGCCTTTCCGGTTCAAGAACACTTAACATTTTGAAACATTTCCATGGGCTGCAAGTTCTCGTGGCCAAACAACTTTGAAAACAAATGTTTATTTATGGCTAAATATGTGGGCCCAACAGCTTATTCAAGGCCCCCTCAACAGTGCCCTGTGACTATGAGGGCCCCCAGCCCTCTTATAGGGCCCTTTTGCCGTCCTGTTTCTAATTAAATTTTTTGAGCCACTCTTTAATCCTATAACGCCGCACATATTATATTTGATCCATGGTTTTCTAAAGCCTCTACATCATCATCACTATGTGTATGAGATGTCTACTGACTCCTGGTGACAGTTTCCATGCTCTTCTGGAAGTAGAAGTCCTTGTAATATAATTTCCAAAAACAGCTACTTTCATATTTTGATGCACTCATCTTTTTTACGTGAAATCTTTGCTGATTTTGATCAAGTAAAATTAACAATAGCGTTTAAATCGTTACTGATATTTCAAAATGAGTATTTATTGAATTCAAGCAACATGTGGTTAAAATGTAATTATTTTAAAGCTACACTATGTAACTTTTGGCCCTCTAACGGTTAAAAAATAAAACTGCACACATCTTGCGGAAGGACATTATTTTGGTTGTGCTTCGGCTCTGCTCCTCTGCGTGGATGAATGTGGTTTGAGGCACCGGTGTACACATGAATACAGGACATCTTATCAGAGCTAATGGACAAATAAATAACAAAAGAAAGGAAAAGATGGATATCTGAAACATGTCATCTGAGCAGGTAAGTGTCATATCTTATGCTGTTGTTTTGACTTATTGGAAACATTGACGTTTTCGAAATAAATGACGTTACAAAAGTTAGGCAACGTTCGTTAACATTAGATATAACGAATGCTAGTCTGATAAGGTCAAATGTTGCAAAGTTTTTATAACTGCAGGATATTCCGGCCAAATAGACCACGGTAGTAACTAATTTATAGATTGTCACTGTTACCAACCAGTCCTCAACATCATTTCAAGACTCACATGTCCTTGGCAAGCCTAGGATTAAAGGATTTATTTATATAAATTATTGCTGTTATAAAAAAAAATGCACACGTGTTGTGAGTAAAATGTTCTGCACCCAAATGTTCTTCTCATTCGTTGTGACAACAAACTTTCAGCTTTAGCTACTCCCACATGTGCGCTACAGTAGCCAGAGCTTATTTCTCTGTGTATGGATAAGACGTCATCACACACGGGCAAATGACGTATGTATGCAATTTCCCACGAAATTTGTCCCGACAGCTCTAAAATATTTAAAATATAATATCATTATTATAGGTTTATCAAAGTGTATTTGGGTAAAGTATATATATGTTTTGGAAGATGGATTTTTGTTGAACTCTCTCATTAATAAAATTTTGTTATTTTTTAACAAAAAAAGTTACATAGTGTAGCTTTAAAGAAAAATAGGTTTAAACAGGTTTTAAAACTATAATTTTCTTATTATTATTTCATATGTTAGGCTTTATATGGTTAAGCTTTATTCTTTGTATAAAAGGGCTGTTGAACAAACATTTTTATTATACCATTTATTGCTATAACTGCATGTTTGCCCTACATTTAAAAAAATAACTTGGCTTAGTTGGTTGCGGAAAAAGAAGATATTGATATTTTATTTTGTGTGGGACAAAAGTACTGATTAAACTAGATACGTAAAGTTTGTCAAGTAAACTATAAAGCTGGTTTGACAAAACCTTGTCTGAAAGTCTAAAATAGTTTTAAATGCTTGAAGTTAAAAAATGTACAGGTCTTACAGTAAGAAGGAAAGAAAGAAAGAAAGAAAGAAAGAAAGAAAGAAAGAAAAAAGAAAGAAAAATAAAGTAAAGAAAGAAAAAAGAAAGAAAGAAGACAGCAGATTAAAGGGCTTGTGTGTATGTTTTGACAGCTTAAGTTTGAAATCATGAATGTTCAAAAACAGACTCGTAGCTCATTTAAACATTCTGTCAATGTAATGTAGTCTAGGGGATTTTGGCTTAAATGATGCCTTCACGGGGCTTTTTTGATGGGAGAATAATAATGGCAGCCAAGCTGTAGGGTCATTCCAAACATAATTTCCAATAAAATGACCAAATGACCACTATTTCTGAGCCCCACACCATTCAGCCCATTGAAGCTCTCACAATGGAGGGTAAAGTCTTTTAAGGAAATATGCTATAGGGATGATCACTTCTGAATGGAAGGCACCCCATCATTCAGATGCGTTAGAAAAGATATGGCAGCGCAATCCAGAACTGCCTGAACTCTTTGCCAAGTTTCACCAAACAGTGTAGATGATGTTTGTTAAATTCTTAAATATTTGAAGTGTTTGATGAAGTTAAAATATTCCATAATGTATTATTGCCCCTTTAAATATATGCACATTTACACATTTATCACATATTTTGTTACATGCTTGTTTTTTGTTTTTTTTGTATGCATAATTTTGAGTTTACGTTATGTTTAACAAACGTTAAAATGGTACTGTCTCTTTAAGAATAGTGCCTGTTCAGTTAAGGTGCTTCGGTTGAGCGGTTTCTTTACCACATCCTTGCTTTGTTTGAATTAATCTGACTGTAAATAACAGAACTGGCATTAAAAGAGTCTTAAATAAAAAAATTAAATAAAAAAAGAGACTAAAATCAATGAAAATAGATTGCGTAGATCTCAACTTTGAAAGATAATTGAACCAGGGGGGCCCTAAAAGAAAATTGGCCCCGGGGCCCTTGCTAGTCATAATCCACCCCGCTTGACAAGCTCCAGATGCGTACAATTAACAGATACCACAAACAGAGTCGAGACCGTGCCCATCCGATTTGAAATTACACCGTGTGCATTTTCATTCATAAGGTTTACACTTTAGAAATATTGGCTGCACAGATTCATAAATTCTTTGTAATTTTGTATATGTTTATTCAAAGTGTCGCTTTATCCTTGTGCTTCTTGGATAATAAGTCAAACAAATATTTTTTATATTATTCGGATGAATCCGTTATTCGTTTTGAAGTAATTATTCATGCCTTTCAGAATAAGGTATTCGGCTTCGGGCACATCCCTAATATCAGAAATGTGTATCTATTTTCATTTCTCCTAAATAATTTAAGGAAAAACCAAAAATTGATACTTAAGGACTTAACACAACTGAGCACTCCAAAGCTCATGTGCTTTGAAAGAGAAACAACATTTTCCTCTGCAAGTGAATGAATATGAAAAAAAAGGTCTATCTTAAATATACATGAGACAGATGATGTTCTGTATTATATTAAAGCTGAAGTATGTAATTCCTGCGGCACTTGCACACCAAGGGAATTGCAAAAGTAAACGTTTTCAAAACAGCTTTCCTAATACGCCCCTTACCTGCTGTTGTTCAAATTCAGATAGTCCTGCCCCCAACTAACGGCACTGGCAGAGTAACGTTGTTGGGGCGGGTCTCTAAACGGGTCGCTCAAAACAAACAGAGGAATTTTTATAGTGCCACAGAGAGACAGTGTTTACAGTTTTCAAGAAAATTAACCTTTGAATGGCTTACTTATAGTTGTCACTGCATATTGAGCTAGGATAGAAGAAATTATTTTAACACTAAAAAAGTTAGATACTTCAGCTTTAACTATGAGGAAAAGAAATCAAAGAATAAGCAGCAGTTTCAGAGATGCTCTGAGAAATTAAATCAAACAGTGAGGAACTTGGATGAAATCAGTCAACCAGGCATACACATGCAATGTAGCCTAGTCCAAACACACAAAACTAGAGTAACTCATGAAAGAAATGGGACACCACAAAGCCAGCAAACACAAACTTACAAACAAAAATACAAAAACAATTTTGTAAGACCACTGCCAATCAAAATGACTTTGGTGAGGCTCACATTTTACTAATCAAAAAAATAACTAATTAAGATAATGAAACACACTCAAAAATACACCCTCTCTCTTTCTCTCTCTCTCTCTCTTTCATACTGGTAAATGAGAGAGTGCAACAGTGGGAAGTCTAGATGGGGCTGACTGAGAACTGTACCGCTGGGCACCAAATGTGACATGCTACACTACACACAGTTCAACCCCAGTTGTAGGCCCCTAAAGTGCCCAGCGGCTAATGGCAATTGAAAACAAAAGCAAAGCAACAAAATGACAAATCCATTGAGGACTTTAAAGGGATAATTCTCCCAAAATTGAAAATTCTCTCATCATTTACTCAACCTCATGCCATCCCAGATGTGTATGACTTTCTTTCTTCTGCTTAACACAAACAAATATGTTTAGAAGAATTTTTCAGCTCTTTTGGTCCATATAATGCAAGTGAATAGTGGCCAGAACTTTAAAGCTCCAATAGGACATAAAGACACCATAAAAGTAATCCATCCGACTCCAATGGTTAAATCCATATCTTCAGAAGTGATATGATAAGTGTGGGTGAGAAACAGATCAATATTTATGTCCTTTTTACTATACATACAAGTATATGCACTATATGCAAGAAGAATGTGAATTGCCAAAAACAGAAGAAGAATGTGAAAGTTAAAGTGGAGATTGATAGTAAACATCTGGGATGGTATTAAAATGAGTAAATGAAGAGGATTTTAACTTTTTGGGTGAACTATTCCTTTAGAGTCTGCAGCTGAGATCCACAGCATAATTTAGAACAAATGTGCTGTCGAAACAGTTTGTGAAATAAACAAAGTTTTTGTATTTTGTAAAAAATGAACAACAAAGAAACATCATCACGTAAAAATAATAAGTATTTAAGATTCTGCACTATTTCTCTAAGTCACAACTTAAATAAGCAAATTGACCACAAACTTAAGTTCATGCTAGTTTGAGTACAAGCTGTCATTAAACAAAAGGCAGACAAACCAAATATTTCATGTTCACTTGTTAAAGTTTTCACTATGGTTGTTATGCTAATAAAATAATTTGTGATGAAAATAAATGTATTAAATTAGAAAAATGCAAAATAAAAGTGTTTTCAAAAGTGGACCTTAAACCACACACTCTATGTACAGAAGGTTTGTGTGTGTGTGTGTGTGTGTGTGTGTGTGTGTGTGTGTGTGTGTGTGTGTGCCTGTGTATGTGATGTTGTTATATTTGGGAGTAATGTATCAGTGACTGTCAGAGAGACACTTGCAATCGTTCCCTGAGGTTAGACACCTGCCTCCATCCACAGCTGAGCCCAAATACACACACACACACAGCAGCTGGTCACTGGCTATAAGAAAATCAGGCTTATTTACATTACAACAGGTACAGGGTGAAAACAAGGGGAAGGAAATGGATATAAAGAGAGACAGATGGCAAAACTCCACTGTGAAGTAAGGGTGCTTTCACACTTGGTTCGATTGCTTGGACTGCACCCGAGTTCATTTCCTCCCCCTCCCGCTGCCTGAGGTGGTCTCTGTTCACATCATATTATTTAAGTCCGAACCGCGGTCTGATTACGTCATCAACGTGAGTACAAGCGGCAGCTGTCTACCACTGTATCTAGGAAACAACTTGAGAAGACATCAATGTGTTAAGTGAAGTATTAAAGCTTGTCTCTTTGGATTTACCATGAAAACTTGCCATGCACAGAAAACACATGTGTTTGTCTCCAGTGGATGCATTGAATTTGCTTTATTAACATTTTCCAAACAAAGCCTTCCACAGTACAAAGATAGAAATTCATTAATATCACACCAATTCAAGTCAAATTAAATGTTTCCGAAAGTGTAAGTGGAAGGTTGACTAATTGAAAGAACTAGCCCCCACATAGGTTAGAAGGAGGTTACCCCATGTGACTCTACCCTCTCTAGCAACTGGGCCAATTTGGTTGCTTAGGAGACCTGTCTGGAGTCACTCAGCATGCCCTGGATTTGAACTCGTGACTCAAGGGGTGGTAGTCAGCGTCAATACTCGCTGAGCTACACAGGCCCCTCCTAGTTTATGCTGTATTAACGGTAAATGCGTTAACTGCGATTAAGAAAAATTATTCTGACAGATCTGATTATTATTTTTATTTTCAAATTGGACTATTTCCCCTTTGAAATGTGGTACATTTGCACCATCAACGTGAATACCAACACGAGTACTGGTGGCAACTGTTTGTCACTCTAGCAACTCATCAATAGTGGCTCACTTCATCAAAGTAGGCTGGACTGTTTTCAAACCCATTGCAAACCTCACTGGGGTCCACCCCCATACCTCCCGGGTGTGGTTTCTTCATGTGTACCAGAGTTCAGAAAACCAAACAAACCAATCCCTGACATTAAACGGACTCAGGTTCACACCAAAAGATCTAGAGAGAAATGCCTTAAGAGATAAACCAACAATAAAAAAGTCAAAGGTGTGTGTGTGTTTGAGTCTATGTAAAACGCTAACTATGAAAAGTCTCCCTGTGCTCATTTCATCATGTCTTTTTAAAGGGCACAAGGTGAAGCATTCTCCCAAAGGTCCCACCTTCATAACAGTATAAACGGCATCCTGACTACATACAGACAGTACACCATTAAAGCAATGTTCCAGGATCAAACAAGTCAAGCTCTATTGACAGCATCTGTGACAAGCTGCCAGTTAACACTAACAATAATTTTTCATTCCTCAGGTTGTAACATAACTACTTTGGGTGAATTCCGTAATGTATTAACTGGTTTTCAGTCAGTTGTGTTTAACACATTGAAGTTACTAAATTTACTGCCTTTATATGGTCATGACATGAGTGAATACATTGTATACAACCGTGCATTGGATATAACCGTGCAGTCTCATCTGATTATAGTATATGTATAATGCTTAAGTCTTGAAACTGTGTATTTTATTCACATTTATATGATGCAGTGTCTTCTTCATAGACTTTAATTCTAAGTAAGTTACTGTAAACACAATTTTTGTTTGTTTTTACAGACTAGGACGAGTCTAAATTATTGTCTGTGGTAATAGACAGCACATCACATATGCAGCCGATAGAGCTGAAGAAGTATTAATCCTGAGACATTCCTTTCAATGTAATAACTTCAATAGGCTAATCTTACTTGTAATGTCTAATTCCACATACATTCATACTTTCTGTACGCACACACACACACACACACACACACACACACACACACACACTAACAGACAATGTGGGGTAGAAGAGGGTTCATACTGTATTTCATCATCAGCATATCTCAGGACAATAGCACAATGTGCTACAGCTGGAGGAGAAAAATTAAATGAAAGAGGCAGATATAGAAAAGCGAAGTTTAAATGGAAAATGTTGCCCTTCACCTAATTCAGCATTCATAACCATTCAGTTTCAAGGTTTATGCCTCACCTTTAGATTTTTAAGGCGGCAAAAGGAAGGGAATAAAACCAAGATCTACATTCTTTTATACTTGTCTCAAGTTCTTTTCCACCCTTCTATTAAATTCATGAAAAGACCAAAAGAGGAGTGCAAGACTCTAGTGTAGTGACTACAGTAAATCATTACAGCCTTAGGTGAGCAAGTAATCATTAAAGGACTGACAGAGAACGCGAGACCTTCATTTCAAAAGCAGAGAGAAGGGTTTACAGCAGATCAACATATGCTGTACACTTCAGACTGCATCTAACTCTGCCTCAGAAAGCAGAAAGCTGCCTACCGCCTAAAGGTCGGAAAATACTCTACGCAAGTCATTGAACACAGATGCGTCACGCTATGAAAGCTCAATTTCTTGTGTTGTTATGTTTCTAAATGTGTCAGAACGCAATTCATAACACAACGCAAGAATGCGTTGCATTCTCAGCGCTGCCACAAGAGATGCTATAACGGACATTAGTGTGGACTATCCGCTTCTATGGTGAGTTTTCACTTTCAAGTCAGCTACTGTCATGGCAGAGCAACAGTTTTAAAATAATATTGCTGAGTATTTATAGCAACTTATCAGAATAATAACAAATCCAGTTTAATGGCACAATCTTTTGAAGGTAACTGTATCACCCCCTTAAGTAGGCTACACTGATTTGTTACCAACAATAAAAGACACAAGAAGGCAAATTCAGTATGTTCATCTGGACCGCACAATGGGCCTCATTCATTAAACTTTTGTAAATATATGACTAAATTCTGAATAATTTGCGCGTAAAACGGACCTTGCCGAAAACTTTTCGCCGGATTCACAAACGCTTCGTACTCCTCAGATTTGTAGGTAAAACGTGTGTATGTTAGAGAATTCCTAACATTCGGAAATAGGGGGGCGTTTGCACGTTCATTCACAATTTTCATAATCCACGCCCATGTAAACGCTATATAAGGAAGGCACCAGACTCGTAAATGCTGTTAACATCTATTCGAAACAGTAATTAAATCGTTTTTATTAATGAAGTTCATTCACATCTTCACCCCATGTCAAGCACTTCTGTTGGAAAAACGATACTTTGAAAAAATTTATGCAAGCAGCAAAGAAACATTTCTAAATAAGTATAGGCAATGGTTTAAAAAGGAAACAAAGCTTTCCCCCCTCCTTTTTACCTAATTTATGTTCTTTTTTTAAGGTTAATTTCACTCATATAAATATTAGTTAATTTTTTCATTACTTATTTCATTTTACTTAATGTAGTCATGGCAGTTAGCCTGAAATAACACAACACATCTGGATGTCTTACAAATGATTTACACAAAAGTTTGTTCTGCCCATGATTCATGAATGAGGCCCATTGACCACTGCCAATGTGATGAACAAGCGTTCGCATATGCATACGTGTACTTGCGTTATGTTTCTAGTGTATTAGTTGTGCAGTAAAAAAGGCTCTATGGATACAGTTTGCCCATGTACTGTAAGCAAGAAAGTTAAAAGAATCACCAACTATCCTGTTTTATTTACACATTTCAAAACACAAGTAAAACCTATACAATTTTTTATTATTATTATTATTATTATTTATATATATATATAATTACAATTTTTAATCTTTTCCACAGGCTAGTGATGGATTGTACGTTTGCCACAAAACTGTTTGCCAGTAGTGGCAAATTGCTAATTATCGCCAAAGGTTTTCTACCAGTTCACCATTCAACTACCATTAAAGAGCTCAGAACCTCTGGCAAGTATATGCGGAAAACAGTTTTGTTTTCAACAAATTTACCACATATTAACTGCAAGTTTCATGTAAGTAAACAGTTTTTGCAATGGAGTAGAAAGCTGGATTTATAATGTACACACACCCTTAATGAGAAATTAGTATATACATTTTCCAAATAGCATCCATATTAAATAAGGGAGGAAAATGTTGACTCTCCGCAACACACATTATGAATTTCAATACGACATTCCTCACAATTATTGGATAGAACAGCTAAGGCAGAGATGTGTGGCACATATTTTTTATTGAGCACAGCTACAGGGATATGTGTGTGTGTATGTACGTGTGTGTGTGTGTGTGTGTGTATGTCTGTGTGTGTGTGTGTGTGTGTGTGTGGGCGGGTTTGGTTGGTTTACGAGGACATTTTTTTTAGGTTACAAACTGGTAATTACAAGGGTATTATGCTATAAATGTGGTTTATGAAGACATTTCTAGTGTCCCCATAATTCAAATCACATACTAAACTATGTTTTTTTGAAAATGTAAAAATGCAGAAAGATTTTTATGAGGGTTAGGTTTAGGGGTAGGGTTAGGGGATAGAATCTATAGTTCGTACAGTATAAAAATCAGTATGTCTGGAGAGTCCTCATAAGGATAGCCGCACCAACATGTGTGTGTGTGTGTGTGTGTGTGTGTGTGTGTGTGTGTGTGCATGTATAAATCTATGCAGTGGCAGCATCTTCAAAGAGCCTCCACACCTGGAGAAAGACCGGCTCCCTGTCAGACTGCCGTCATCCTCCCATCCATCTCTCCTCTCCTTTCCTCTTTTCTCCACCATTGCCCCCCCCCCCCCCATACACACACACACACACACCCTCCCTCCGTTTTCAGAGCAGAAATGTAGCTTCCCTCAAGCTTGGCCCCCTGAATGAGAGTCTGTATGTAATGTCTTTTTCGAGAACACACACAGAGGTGATTGGCCACCGTTGGCTAATGAATGATATCTCCCTCAGGCTCATGTCTGTCTGGCCATTATAAATGTCACCCCTATAGAATGGTCCTGTCCATAAAGCTGCTCTGGGGCAAATGTGTGTAGGTGGCTTAGTGTGTTTTATGCTGGGATCCACAGTTGTGGCACCTGGTTTGCTCTTTAACATGGGACTCAGATACTATAGCTATGTTCTAAAACCTAGGGAATTGCCTATCTAGACAGAATTTTAAGATGCCATATACTCAACGCTGCGAAGGCTGTTTCTAAAATGCCATTAGGCACCCTCTAAAATGTCTAATTTTGGCCAAATTCTAAGGGGCCATTCAGATCAAATGCATTCTTGCTTTATGATTTTTTTTTTCTTCACCGGTAGTGGTGAACCTGCAGCAAATCTTTGCAACAATGGACAATTTGCCACTTGTGGCAAACACTTCTAGTGCCAGCAGCAAATTTGCAAGAAATTGCATTCGCATAATCAGTCTTAATCAGCGTCCGAGATTTTGATAAGTACAGACCGTTTTTAGCAAAAGAAAAGTCAACCTACTGTTTCCAATTTTACTGTGAGATAAGTCTGGTGTGTGAGTGTCTTTTTAACCTTCAACAAGCCAAATAAAATCATGGAATCCACAATTAAATTAACAACACAAACTAAGGTGTTATCTGATGTCAATTGTAAAGGCTTAATGTCAGTGAGTCTCGGCACTGGTTGCTCGTAGCTCCAGGGGTTAATTAACTTAATTAGCTTAATAGCATTGACAACCCCAGATAAGAAAGCTGTGCAAATGGTCTCTCCCATGTTAATTTATTTATGTTATGATGTGGTGGTGTTTGTGGACACATTGTGAAATGATTCACAGATGAATAACTAAACAAACAAAGGAGGAGTTAATAAACAAGCTGTTCTATTTGTTCATTTGAATATGACTTTTCTTGGCTGAATAATTGGTGGCAATTAGTATCTCTGAGAGGTCAGACTAACGCTTCAGCATGGAAGAGACAAGACATAAAAACGTCATGGTTACTTGTGTAACCTCCGTTCCCTGATGGAGGGCACGAGACGTTGTGTCGATGTAGTGACACTAGGGGTCACTCTTGGGAGCCCGAGACACCTCTGGTCTTTGATAAAAGGCCAATGAAAATTGGCAAGTGGTATTTGCATGCCACTCCCCCAGACATACGGGTATAAAAGGAGCTGGCGTGCAACCACTCATTCAGGTTTTATGCTGAGGAGCCGAGACAAGGTCCGGCCATTTCAGCGGGTAGTTCAGCATTGTGGCAGGAGGGACACAACATCTCGTTCCCTCCATCAGGAAACAGAGGTTACACAAGTAACCATGACGTTCCCTATCTGTCACTCACTCGATGTTGTGTCGATGTAGTGACACTAGGGATCCCTATACAAAACGCCGCAACTGGCTGAACTGTGTTACGTGAACTAATGGTGTGTGACGGGCAGACCACTGTGTGCCTCGTAGCCAGGCCGACACGTAACCTCCCCCAACATAGTTATAAGTGTCGAATGGCCCTTTGGGGACAAGTTGACTACCCAAAAGATAGAGACAGGCTAGCCCAGTCATGGCCTCTTTTCCCCTTTTTTTCCCACTTCCTAAAAAAAGGGGGAATATCTGACTGGGCTGACCAGGTCTAGTCGTGGGGTGTCCCTCCCAAGGGGAGGACACCGCGGAGACCACACCTCGCCCAGAAAGAGGGGGGATATTTAAGTGGAAAATACGTCACATGGTCTTGCCGAGCTATGTCGGGATTATGTCATGTGGGGAAGTCCCATGGTAAGTCCTACCCAACAAGGGAGGAGTTACTACAAACATAGAGACTGTGGCAGAGGGGCCTCTGCCCAAGGAAGACGCAGATATACATTGAATGGGTTACCTTACAGGGAACCACCACGTGCGGAGCACCTACCTCAAAACAGGGCTTTTAGTTAGCATGTGTACTGGGCCGGCAGCGAGTCTCTCCGAAAACTCGACTGCCACAGGGCTCGGAGGAAGTCAACCAGGGAACATAGTTTGTGAACACTACTGGGAACTAATGGCGCACATCTTCAGCTCAGAGGAGGTGAAAGGCGCTATGTGCAAGCGATACACCCGGCCGGTTTTCCCAGGCTTATCCGCTTGTATTGCATGCTACTCCCCGGGACAAAACCGGTTCCACCCGGAGGTTGTAGAACCTCGCAAAGGTGTTGGGTGTTTCCCAGCCTGCTGCTCTGCAAATGTCTGTTAGAGAGGCACCCCTGGCCAGGGCCCAGGAGGCCACTACACCCCTGGTAGAATGGGCTCGTAACCCTACCGGGGGCGGCACGTCCTGGGCGTGATATGCCATAGCTATGGCGTCAATGAGCCAGTGGGCGATCCTCTGCTTGGAGACAGCGCTTCCTTTCCGCTGTGCACCAAAGCAGACAAAGAGCTGCTCAGAGATCCTAAAGCTCTGCGTGCGATCCAAATAAATGCGTAAAGCGCGCACCGGACACAGCAACGACAGGGCTGGGTCTGCCTCCTCCTGGGGCAGCTCTCGCAGGTTCATCACCTGGTCCCTAAAAGGGGTCGTGGGAACCTTGGGCACATAGCCCGGTCGGGGTCTCAGGATCACTTGAGAGTAGCCCGGACTGAACTCCAGGCACATTTCGCTGACAGAGAACACTTGCAGGTCTCCTACCCTTTTGATGGAGGTGAGCGCAGTCAGGAGGGCAGTGTTCAAGGAGAGTGCCTTAAGCTCAGCTGACTGCAAAGGCTCAAAGGGGGCTCTCTGTAGACCCTGAAGAACTACAGAGAGGACCCATGAGGGAACGAGGCACGGTCAGGAGGGGTTCAACCTCCTGGCACCTCTCAGGAACCTGATGATCAGGTCGTGCTCCCCTAAGGACTTACCCTCCACTGTGTCGTGTGTGCTGCTATAGCAGCAACATACACCTTCAAGGTGGAAAGGGACAGCCGCCCTTCCAACCTCTCCTGCAGGAAGGAAAGCACCGATCCAACTGCGCATCTCTGGGGGTCTTCCCGTTGGGAAGAACACCACTTAGCGAACAGACGGCACTTAAAGGCATACAGGCGCCTTGTAGAGGGGGCCCTAGCCTGAGTGATCATGTCTACCACCGCATGTGGTAAACCGCTTAGGTCTTCCATGTCCCGTCCAGGGGCCAGACATGGAGATTCCAGAGGTTTGGTTGCGGGTGCCAGATGGTGCCCCATCCCTGAGAAAGAAGGTCCTTCCTCAGGGGAATTTACCAGGAGGGGCTGTTGCGAGGAGCGTGAGGTCCGAGAACCACGTCTAGGTGGGCCAGTAGGGTGCTACCAGGACGACCTGCTCCTCGTCCTCCCTGACCTTGCACAGAGTAGGCTCACTGAGGGAAATGCATATTTGCGCAGGCCAGGGGGCCAGCTGTGTGCCAGCGCGTCTATGCCGAGAGGTGCCTCGGTCAGGGCGTACCAGAGCGGGCAGTGGGAGGATTCTTGGGAGGCGAACATGTCTACCTGTGCCTGCCCGAATAGACTCCAAATCAGCTGGACCACCTGAGGGTGGAGTCTCCACTCTCCCCTGAGGGTAACCTGCCGTGACAGCGCGTCTGCTGCAGTGTTGAGGTCGCCCGGGATGTGAGTGGCTCGCATCGACTTGAGGTGCTGCTGACTCCAGAGGAGGAGACGGCGGGCGAGTTGTGACATACAACGAGAGCGCAGACCGCCTTGGAGGTTGACATATGCTACCTTTGCCGTGTTGTCTGTCTGAACTAACACTGGATCAACGGCCGGAACCTCTGCAGGGTGAGCAGAATTGCCAGCAACTCGAGGCAGTTGATGTGCCAACGCAGCTGCGGGCCTGTCCATAAGCCGGTGTCCTCCCATCCGTCTCTCCTCTCCTTTCCTCTTTTCTCCACCATTGCAAACAGCACCCCAGCCCGTTTTGGAGGCATCTGTTGTGACCACGACGTGCCTGGAGACCTGCTCTAGGGGAATGCCTGCCCGTGAGAAACGTGTTTGTTTACTGTCTTGAACTCACGTCGCTTAAACTTGTGTTGATGTGTGTGTGCTATATTGTTTTGACTTGTCCCAGGGTATTCACTGCTAGATTTCGAATTGGTTGTCCAGTGTGTGTAAAACTATAGTTGTTTTTAGTGTCTATAAACAGTGCTTCACTTGTTTTAGAGTATTATTTATTGCTAAAATGCAGCATAATTGTATTTGCGGTGTACGGAAGTTGCGTTTGTTCCCACGCTTGTCACCTCGTGTGACCCTTAGTTTCGGTTGACCACGTGACTAGCTTTGTTGTGCTAAGTTGCTGCTTGTTTTCACTGAACGACTCATTAACATCGTGTATATATTTTACTTGAATGCTAACGCGGAAGCGTCAGCGGAATTGGTAGCCCTTGTGTAAAGCCCTCCTCGTGTGAAGACCTACTTGTGTAAAGACCAGCGAGTCTACCTGTGCGAGTCCACCGAGCAAGGACACCGACAAGGCACCACTCACCATAGCACTTAAGTATACTTTACTTTTATCACTTTTCTTTTTTTCCTTCCACATACTAACATGTCTACTTCACAAATAACACATGCCTTCAAGCACATCCATGTTACAGACTGGTTACACGATATCGATGCAACACCAAACACAACCCACACAACCTACGGCCACTTTGCACTTCAGCACCTGCTCCGTTCTCTTTCTCAGTGGGATTCTGGAACTGCCAGTCAGCTGTTAACAAACCTGACTTCATTCCAGCCTTTGCCATACAGTCAACCCTCAGCATCCTGGCACTGACAGAAACATGGATATGTCCAGAGGATACAGCAACACCTGCTGCTCTCTCCAACAACTTCTCCTCTCACACCCCTCGACACACCGGTAGGGGTGGGGGAACAGGTTTGCTCATTCATAACAACTGGACTTTTTCACAACACTCTTCACTATGTAACAATACTAGTTTTGAATTCCATGCTATTACTACAATAACTACAAAAATCCATGCTGTTGTCATCTATCGCCCTCCAGGTCAGCTGACAAACTTTCCTGAGGAGTTGGATGTCCTGCTGTCCTCCTTGCCGGAGGATGGTAGGCCACTTGTGGTCCTTGGTGATTTCAACATCACCAAGACAAGCCCCAGGCTGCTGAACTGAATACTCTTCTGGCCTCATTTGAATTGGAAAGACTACACACCACAGCAACTCACAGATCGGGCAATGAGATGGACCTCATTTTTACACGTACTGTACCAACTCAAATATTCTTGTTACTCCTCTATATGTCTCTGATCACTACTTTGTTCAATTCAACATGACTCTCCCATCTACATTAACACAGACTCCACCTTTGGTTTCCTTTCGCCGTAACCTCCCTTCTCTTTCACCCTCATGCCTTTCCACTGCTGTCTCTACCTCTCTTTCCACACTAAATGTATTTTCCATGCTTGATGTAAACACTGCCACAGACACATTAAGCTCTACTTTAACAACCTGTCAAAACAACATCTGTCCTATCTCCTCTAGGCCAGCACGTACTACACCACCCAGCCCCTGGCTGTCTGATGTCCTTCGTGAACATCAGACTGACCTCAGGGCAGCTGAGAGGAGATGGCAGAAATCTAAAGATCCAGCAGATCTAAGTAAATATCAGTCTCTGCTTGCAACTTTTTCAGATAATGTTAAATCTGCAAAAACCTCCTATTACCAGAACAAGATCAACAGCACCACAGACACTCACAGCATGTTTAGAACATTCAACAGACTTCTCTGCCCTCCCTCTCCACCACCTGAAACATCACTGACAGCAGATGTCTTCACCACATTTATTACTAATAAGGTTACAACCATCAGCAATACATTCTCAGCACCACTCCCTGTCAAACACCTGTCTCCTGTATGCAACTCTTCTTCACTCCTCTGACTGACACTGAGGTCTCTAAACTCCTCCTCTCCAACAACCCCACCACCTGTTCCCTTGACCCCATTCTTTCTCACGTTCTCCAGGCCATCTCTCCGTCCATCCTACCTGCACTCACACACATAATTAATGCATGTCTACTTACAGGCACTTTTCCCACTACATTTAAGCAGGCTCGAGTAACTCCACTGCTGAATAAACCCACACTTAACCCCACACAAACAGAACACCTCAGACCAGTCTCTCTCATCCCATTCATGGCAAAAACACTTGAAAGGGCAGTTTTCAATCAAATCTCTGCCTATCTATCACAGAACAAGCTGCTGGATGACAATCAGTCAGGCTTCAAAAGTGGACACTCCACTGAGACTGCCCTGCTGTCTGTCACTGAGTCGCTGAGACAGGCGAAAGCTAAATCCAGATCATCCGTCCTGATTCTGCTGGACCTTTCTGCAGCCTTTGACACAGTCAACCTTCAGATCTTACTCTCTACCCTCTCCTCGCTAGGCATCACAGGAACTGTGCTTGACTGGTTTAATTTCTATCTCTCAGGTAGGTCCTTCAAGGTAGCCTGGAGAGGTGAGGTATCCAAGCCACACCAGCTGCTTACTGGGGTACCTCAGGGATCAGTGCTTGGGCCATTTCTCTTCTCTATATACACAACATCACTGAGACCCATCATTCAGACACATGTTTTCTCTTACCATTGCTATGCTGATGACACGCAATTCTACATGTCTTTCCAACCCAATGACACCACAGTGACTGCTCGAATTTCTGCCTGCCTGGCAGACATCTCGGCCAGGATGAAGGAACACCACCTGGAACTCAACCCAGCCAAGACTGAACTCCTTGTCTTTCCAGCTAACCCTGCTGTTGAACACAACATCACCGTGCAGCTGGGTGCAGCTACAGTAACGCCTTCCAAAACGGTCAGAAATCTAGGGGTAACCATCGACAACAAACTAAATTTCACAGACCACATCTCAAAGACCACAAGATCATGTAGATTTACACTCTACAATATCAGGAAGATAAGACCCTTCCTCTCTGAACATGCCACACAACTGCTTGTCCAGTCACTTGTCATAACTAGACTGGACTAGTGTAACGCTCTCATTGCAGGCCTCCCTGCATGTGCAATTAGACCCCTGCAAATGATCCAGAATGCAGCAGCACATCTGGTCTTTAATGAACCAAAGCGAGCACATGTTACACCACTCCTCATCTCTCTCTCACCGGTTGATGCACATATCAAATTCAAGGCTCTGATGCTGGCATACAGAACAGTCACTGGGTCTGCTCCAGCATACCTAAAATAATTTATGCAGAGCTACACACCCACTAGAAGCCTGCGGTCGGCTAAGGAACATCGCATTGTTGTACCAACACAAAGAGGCACCAAAACACTTTCCCTTTCAGCTTCATCGTACCATGTTGGTGGAATGACCTTCCCAACTCCATCCGTGAAGCTGACTCACTCTCTGTCTTGAAAAAACGACTAAAAACACATATTTTCCATGAGCACTTAACTTAATATGGCACTTTTCATACCACTGTCTCCTTAAGATGATTCG
Source organism: Myxocyprinus asiaticus (assembly GCF_019703515.2). Taxonomy (NCBI): domain Eukaryota; kingdom Metazoa; phylum Chordata; class Actinopteri; order Cypriniformes; family Catostomidae; genus Myxocyprinus; species Myxocyprinus asiaticus. The sequence continues at coordinate 17,566,923 of NC_059345.1, read as the reverse complement.
CTTATGTCTTCCTCTTTTGTAAGTCGCTTTGGATAAAAGCGTCTGCCAAATGAATAAATGTAAATGTAAATGTAAAGCTGCCATTGCTGCATGTGGTGGATTTTTTTGAGTAGTTTAAGAAGTTCTGAAAAATTTCTTCAAATTGTAATAGTAATTTTTCACGTTATTAATGTCCTGACTATACATTGTAATCAGTTGAATGATACTTTGGTGAATAATTTCTTCCCATAAGAGCAAAATCTGTTCATTATTCCAAACTTTTGGCCGCCAGTGTAAATCACACAAACTCTAAATACAGACCTACAGAGCATTCAATGAAAGAGAATTCAGGAGAAGCAGAGGTCTGGTTCTGACTGTTCAGCCTAGAATATAGTGGAGGGGTCCTTGTATCTAGTGGAAAGGACTCAATGACTTGTACACACACACACACACACACACACACACACACTTCTATATATTCCTGAGAGCCTCTTCATGGACAGAACAAGACGGATGCTGGGAGGGAATGAAAAGGGAGAGGGAACATAGGAGTTGGTCTGATGAAAAAGCATTGAGAGAGGCACAGAGAAAAATTCGAACTGAAATCACAGTGCTCTAACAGACACTGGGAGACTTGAAAATCATTGTAATGAGCTCATATAACAAGTTATTACACTTAAAGTCAGTGACTGGGTCTTATTGAAGTAGATATTTGTAGGTAATGTTTACACACAACATAAAATATCAGCGTATTCACATTATCTGGTTACACTAGCGTTAGCGCTTTAGAGATGTACAAATCTTTATGAATCCTCTGATAACTGTCAGGAACAAACATTCCCAGAACCTTAAAATACATATTTAGGTATAAATGACATAAAGATGGGATTAATAAAACTATATTTCCACTCTTTGAATGGCTGAATTTAATTATAATCAAACCTCAACAAGTATGAAATCTAAGTAAAACACTATCTGTTACAGTGTATTATTAACGTGTGCTTTCTGATTTGTGTGTGTGCTGTCACAGTTGTTCTGAAATGTAAAATGTTTTGAACCTCAAAGGATTCAAAAAAATTTTTACGTTTCAAAAACTGTTCCAACATGAAAGGGTTTACATTTCAGATGCTGCTAATACATAGATATTGAAAGTTTCAGTGTCTTTGCAAACATACACAATTGTAAGTGTGATGGAACCACACTTTACATACAAATACTCATGAAGTTACATTGAAAGATCTGGAAAAAAAAAAAAGGTTTAATAACAAATAAAATGGTTGTGAGGTAACCTAAAAAAGTTGTATGTAAATTAATTGGTTTTATTCAAGTAAAAAACATTTTATTTACAAAATATATTCCCATAGAATTTAGATAGAAATATACAGTAGATGAAAAAGTCATGTGACTTTGCCTCAACAAGCCATTTAAATACATAATTCGCTCAGACAATATCATCAATATCATCGCGTAGAATCTCAAATGTTGCTCTGGTTATCCTGAAATGCCAAAGCCTGTCATCAAAAGGATTTGCTACGATTACTATGCTATGGTTAATATACATCAATATGACATGCTTGTGCTCCCTGACTTAAGACATCGTCTGCATGTTCTAATCCACAAAAAATGTACTGTATTTGATAAAAGAGCCATAGTGGCTTTGACTTCAATTTTCTTTTCTGTTTTTTGCACCAATTTCCCCAAAAGTGATGGTTTTGATCTCTTAAAAACATGGGGTGGAAACGCTGCTTTATTCGCAATTTGTTTTTGAGATATTTTCAGATTTTTCGCATAAATTAATTTTGACACTTGGTTGGGAACATAGCTATAGAGACTTAGGGGTGTGCTCTTTTGACTTGGTCACCCAGAACCCGCTAGCAAACACATAGCAAAGCACTAAAAACAGAACACCTTAGTAAACGCATAGGTAACACCCTTATTACCACACATTGCGTTATGGTGGTGAGTTTTACACTGTAAAGCACCACTCACATTAGTAGTTTGTATTACATTGCATATGCATGGGGAAATGAGAAAGAGAGAGAGAGATAGAGAGAGAGAGAGCTTTGATCTTGGGTGTGAATATAAAATATGAAACCCAGGGGACTAAGGATGCACAGGGGTGAGAATGATGGATGACACCAAGACAAGCTGAAGATCCTTTACACTTCCACATATTCACACACACACACACACACACACACACACACACACGCATCTTTTACTCTATCCTTAAATGAACCCTACACCCCGTTGAGTCGACCCGTTTTATGCCTCCAACCAATTTTCCTTCCTCTCACTCTGTCAACCCAACACCCTCCAATCTTCTCTTTCTATCTCCCAGGGGAAGCTTCAGTTTTCCGTAATTAAATCCCCAAACTGTTGCCCACTCACACTCCTGCAGCTACTTTTGAGAATCCACAATCAGGATTTTTGTTAAAAATAAAATACATATAATCCAATAACAAAAAGAGGTATGCTAGCGATAAAAGGAAAGGCCTTGTGATCCTGCAGACATTTATATTCATGTCAGCTTCCATCAAACACACTGCATGTGCTTATAACAGAATAGACCTGCCACTTCAAAAGCTCTGACCTAAAATACAGGACTGCTTGTGTTCACACACACTTGCTAATACAACCAAAAATCCTAGTTTAGTGGGGAATTTTAGCTATAAAACAGCTTCAGAACAGATTCATGGATTTGGCATAAAATGACCCGGATATGTTCTCGATAAGGCAGAATATCAAGAATGCATAGTATGGTGACTTGTGGGCAAGAACCCGGTACAACAGTGGCAAACGAAGGACATGTGTTTTCCCTTTAAGAGTTTCCCAATGTAAGCTCGCAAAAGTCTGGCGGCTTGTTATACTTCATCAGCATTTGTTGTTTTTTTTTTGGGCATGATTTTAATAAAGTAATAAACACGTGGAGAAAATGAGTGTTTACAGACTTTATTATTTTAACATGTCACTAGTCCTGCAAAACCAAGCCAGTAGTTCTCTCACTGGCTTCAAATGTGCTGTGACTGTTAATTTTGCAACAGTAAGATCGCAGCACATTTCAAAGCTCGTAAAAGATGCGTTCAACATCCTCCTGTCCTTCCGCGGTAGCTTGGCAAGACTGGTCTTCATAAGAACAGAAGTCCATTCTCTGTGTTCTTAGCAATGATAAACACCCAGTGTTAGTAATACTGAGATGTTAAGAGGAGAACACTAAATTAATTGTGGTCAGTGTTGCATTCAGACCATTTATCTTGGTGGAGATCCTAGAGTGTATTTCAGGTGTAAACCAATTTATCTGAGAATGGAGCAGCAAGAAATAGTAAAGGGGAAAGGGGTAGGAACAGACACAGAAAATTGACCAGTTTAATTCAATTACGGGAAAACCCAACCAAGGCAATTAAAGGGTTTCTCCATGGTTCCTTAATGAGTCTAATAATTAATCTTTTTTAAATATGTATAGAGTATCCTGTTTAAGGTTGTACCTAAAACATATAAAGTACATTTTCTGAACAGCAATGGTGTTTGCCTGTGCAAAGTAGCTGCCACAATGCGGTTGCTCGGATGTTCTGAGTCTTTTTTAGTGTGTTGCTATACGGTTTCTTGGGTGTACCGGGTGTATGATAGGGTGTTGCTTGGTGGTTGCTTACTGGTCCAAGTCACCACCAATGTCTCTATGATATTCTGTTATCTTGATATGGATTGGGTCCATTCTTCAATGTAAACTTAAGGGATTTGTTTCAACATGATCAATCGGCATGCTGCTTCCGAGTGTCCATGTACCCTAAAATTGCCCCCATTCTGCTGAAATACTGACAAGCGTCGTCATACATTTTTGCATCATTTCAAACCTGTTCACTTTTTCCTGTGACGATACTGATGGTGCATACTCCTTGACACGAGTTTTGGTAATTATACTGTGTTTACAATTGGTGTAAAATTGTGTTTACACCAACACTTCGGTTCTCATCCCGTAGAAACCACAATGTAATCACGTTCATATAAACAATATAAACATTTCAAAGGTTGAATTTTTGCTCTAAAATTACATTCTTACTCCACTGACATTGAGGTTTAGGGTTTGGGATAGGGAGTAGAGTTAATAAAATATGCATTCCTGTTGACTGTATTACACCATTTACAACTAAATATACAACATGCTATTGGCAACACTCTGTGGACATTTCAGCTCAAGAACAATTCCCACGTCAGCCAATTGGCGGCAGTGCTTTGAATTTCGGAAAGCACAGACCAATTCCAGCAGCAGAACTTTTGACCTCCTGTTGACCTCAGGACCTCCTGTCCTGTTGCATACCGATGCTTGCTACAACTATGTATTTGTATTGTCATGTGTATTTTGTTGATTCATGTCTTTTATTTGAAAAGTTTAGTTCCTGTTCCCTTGACATGTGATTTCATGTTTTCCCTCCATGTTCATGTGTCATGTTGTCATTGGTTTATTGGTTAATTGTCTTGTTAGCTTGTTATCAGTTCTGTCGTTCATTGGTTCTTGTTCTCCCATGTCTTGAATTTAAGCCCTAATGTTTGCCATTGTCCATGGTCAAGTATTGAATGAATGTGAATGTTGATGTAAGGTTGGTTCAAGTCAAGTCTCGCTTATAGTCAAGTCATGTTATGTCAAGTCCATGTTTTGTTCACATTTTTTAGTTCGGGTTTTTGGATTACTGCACTTTGTAAATAAACTGCACTTGGGTTCTCTCTACACTTCGTCATCGTCATCATCATTGCCAGTAGCCATCAACGTTACAGAATACTTGACCAGCCATGAACCCAGCAGTTTTACTTCTGCGCCTACACCAGGGGAATCGTCACCTGGAGGACTATGTTGAAGACTTCTGCGGTCTAGCCTGCCAGGTGGACTTTAATGAGGTTGCCCTCAAAGACTGTTTTAGATTTGGACTGAATGAGTCCATTTCTTTTTTGATGCCTGGCGGTCGCAGTTCCCTCAGCCTGGCTCAATATATCGACCTCGCCATACAGATCATTGGTTCCACGTTCACTGTGGGGGAGGCCGCTGCCGAGCCAGAGTTCCACGACATGGCCGCTGCCGAGCCAGAGGTCCACGACATGGCCGCCGCCGAGCCAGAGGTCCACGTCATGGCCACCGAGCCAGAGTTTCACGTCATGGCCGCCAAGCCTGAGTTTCACGTCATGGCCGCCGAGCCAGAGTTTCACGTCATGGCCGCCGAGCCAGAGTTCCTCATCATGGTCGCTGAGCTAGTGCCATCTTTTGCTCCATGCCACGTCACAGCAACTCCTCAGCCTGCTCCATGCCACGTCACAGCAAAGCCTCAGCCTACTCCATGCCACGTCACAGCCACACCTGAGCATTTGGACTTGGAGATGGTTCCCACCCTTATACCCACCCTTAGTTCTCCTGAGCAGGCAAGGGGAACTTTCGGCCCTTCAACCCGCCTGGACCCTCCGAGCCCTGGACTTCGCCTTGGCCTGTCGGTCCCTCGACATTGCCTCAGCTCTGCGTTCCCTCGCCTCCACTGCAGTCCTTCAGCCTGTCGGCTTTGCCAGGGTCCCTCGTCCCTCCGGATCCTCCTTGGTCTGTCGGTCACCTGGCTCCGCTTTGGCTCTCCGATCCTCTGGCTGCGCCTCGTCCCTCCGATCTGTCAGCACCACTGGAGACCTCCTTCCCTACGGCTCCACCTTTGTCCTCAGTCCCACCGGCTTCACTTCAGTCTTCCGATTCCCCCAGCTCTGCCTTGCTCCTCCGAGCCTCCAGCACCACCTTGGTCCTCCCTGCCATTGGCTCCACCCTGGCCCTTCAAGTCTTCGGCTACTCTCCGGGCACCAAGTTCCATGGCTCCGCCCCTCGAGCCTCTCATGGCTCCACCCCCCATGGACTCTGCCCTGGTCCCATGCCCCTCACCCTTTCTCGCCACGCCCCACGCCTCAAGACACCCCCCCCCCAGCTCCCTACAGAACTTTGAATTTATGTCATGTTTTACGCGTTTTGTTTATGTGTTGGGGCATCGGGAGCCGCCCCTTAGTGGGGGGGATATGTCATGTGTATTTTGTTGATTCATGTCTTTTATTTTGAAAAGTTTAGTTCCTGTTCCCTTGTCATGTGATTTCATGTTTTCCCTCCATGTTCATGTGTCATGTTTTCATTGGTTTATTGGTTAATTGTCTTGTTAGCTTGTTATCAGTTCTGTCTGTTCATTGGTTGTTGTTCTCCCATGTCTTGTATTTAAGCCCTCATGTTTGCCATTGTCCATGGTCAAGTATTGAATGAATGTGAATATTGATGTAAGGTTGGTTCAAGTCAAGTCTCGCTTATAGTCAAGTCATGTTATGTCAAGTCCATGTTTTGGTCATGTTTTTTAGTTAGGGTTTTTGGATTACTGCACTTTGTAAATAAACTGCACTTGGGTTCTCTCTACACTTCGTCATCATTATTGCCAGCAGCCAGCAACATTACATGTATGTAATATCAACAGTTATTAAATAGCAGGCACAGGCCTGTGCTTTTTCTTCACAATTGTCACATTTCTCAAGGACACATATAAGATCTTGCAGTGTTGATTTCCAGACTCTGTCATGTTACTGGTTTCCAGACTGTTAGCAAGTTAATTAAACGAGTTTGTTTTCTTTGTGTGGTCAGAAATAATGATGGAGAACAGTCTGCCATGACAAATACAAGATTAAATTATTATTTTCTGTTTGATCATTTGACATTTTGGTAATATACACATTTCTAGAATTTCTAGCTTGTCAAGATATTTTATTTACCTTCTTCAAAGTCCCTCAGATAAGTACATACAATCTTCCAATGCCTGGATATGATTTCAAACCACTGGAAGTGTTGTTTGAGCTTCAAACCCCAACCCTAAACCCAACCGTCAGTGCAGTAAAAAGTTAATCTTAGAGCAAAAAAGCAACCTCTGAATCACTCTCGTAATTGATTATGTGAACACGATTACTTCCTGGGTCAATGCAGAACAAGAACCTGAGTCGCTGCTAATGCTGCTAATGCTGACGAAATGCAGTCACGCCACAGGCACAGGTAAACAAGTTTGAACTGATGCAAAGATGTCTGATGGGAGATGACGCTTGTCAGTAACTCGGCAGAATGGGGTCGATATCAGGGTACTGGAACATTCAGTAGTAACGTGACAAATTCACATGTGATCATGTTTGGCTTTAGGTGAAAGCCTGCAGTTATGTTTTTGTTGTTGTTTTAAAGGGTTTAGCAACCAATATAATTGTCATTGTCCACTGAAAATGTCCATGTTCGGTCAAGAGCAATTGAGAACTAATGCCGTTTGGTTACATGTCGGGTTGTGTACTAGCACGAATGACATTTGAGGGTAACATGTTTAGCAAATAATGACTTTTTGAAAATCAGCAATTAACAAAAATGTGGTTTGTTCCTCACACAAAATTACGGTATGGCTTCAGAAGACATGGAATACAGTAGTCACTTTTATGGTTACTTTTTTGGTGCTTTTGTCTTTTTAGAAGCGTAAAAAACATAGGAAAACAGCGAAAAACACACTGAAACACTTTCATCACTCTTACTATTAAGTCTAGATATTCACTTTATTTCCCTGACAACACAATTGTGACCCGCACCCTTGGCTCGAATGTACACCTCAACAAAAGCACAGCAATCATGTCTGCAGATAGCAGTATCCTGACCTTAATACCCTCAGCATGCTTCTCTATAGACAGGAGGCAAAAGGCTGTAGGAAAAGCAATTACGAGCCTGGTTGAAGGGTCTGTGTGAACTGCAAAAATGCAGTGGACCCCAGCGAGGACACACCTACATGCACACACTTTCAGACACACAGACATAATAATGCATTTCGACTTGTCCCACTAACCACTTTTATAAATCAACAGATTTATTCAACACACTACACAGACAGTGAAGTCAGGCAAATTTTATTAACATTTGCAGGGTTCGTAAGTGATTCCAGGATTTGCATACAGTAAATGAACTTGACTAGACAAGACTTGATTATCCACTTGACATAAAAATGACTTGACTAAAACTAGACTAAACTTGGCTTGGTTAGAACAAAACAAAGTTACATTAACAATACCTGACGAGAGACAATGGCAAACATGAGGGCTTAAATACACAGACATGGGTAACAAGACAACCAATAAATAGACAGAACTATAAACAATATAACAAGACTAATAAACTAAAACCAATGACAAACTAGAACTGATAACAAAGTAATAAAACAATGAACCAATGAAAACAAGACACATGAACAGGGGAAACACATGACAAGATCACATGAGGGAACAGGAAATCACATGACATAACAGGAACTAAACTTGAAAATAAAAGACATGAAAAAACATGAACAAAACACATCTAGATGTGACATATCCCCCCCTCTAGGGGTGTCTCAGTGGCTGTGAACATAAGTAGAGCTTTGGGAGTGACCTCTGTGGTCGTGGGCATGGACTGAGTCTCGGGAACGACCTCTGTGGTCGTGGGCGTAGACAGAGACTCGGGTACGACCTCTGTGGTCGTGGGCGTAGACAGAGACTCGGGTACGACCTCTGTGGTCGTGGGCGTAGACAGAGACTCGGGTACGACCTCTGTGGTCGTGGGCGTAGACAGAGACTCGGGTACGACCTCTGTGGTCGTGGGCGTAGACAGAGACTCGGGTACGACCTCTGTGGTCGTGGGCGTAGACAGAGACTCGGAAATTACCTCTGTAGTAGTGTACATGGGCAAAGACTTGGAGACGACCTCCGTGGTCGTGTACATTGGCAGAGACTTGGAAACGAAAGCCTTTCTCCTCCTCCAGCAGGCCGAAGTTGGCAACGCAGGCCCTGGGACGGACGAGGCTGGCAGCTCATTGGCAGGCATGGCCGTTGGCTCGTTGGCCGTGACAGGCGTGGCCGTTGGCTCATTGACCATAACGTGGGACTCCGGCTTGGCATCCGCCTCCCCCACAGTGAACGTAGAACCAATGATCTGTAGGGCAAGGTCGATATACTAAGCGAGGCTGAGGAAACTGCGACCACCAGGCATCAGGGAGGAAATTGGCTCACTTAATCTGAACCGGAAGCAGTCTTTGAGGGCGACCTCATTAAAGTCCACCTCGCTGGCCAGAGAGCAGAAGTCCCCCACATATTCCTCCAGGGATCGATTTCCCTGACGTAGGCGCAGTAGTCGGACCGCTGGGTTCATGGTTGGTGGTCAGGTATTCTGTAACATAGCTGGCAGGCAATGACAAGCAGATGAAGAGACGATGACGAAGTGTAGAACCCAGATGCAGTTTTATTAATAGTTGTGAAAATCCAAAAACCCTAACTATAAACACGAACTAACAAAAATATGAACTTGACTAGACAAGACTTGACATGACTTGATTATCCACTTGACATAAACATGACTTGACTAAAACTAGACTAAAACTAGACTAAAACTAGACTAAAACTAGACTAAAACTAGACTAAAACTAGACTAAAACTAGACTAAACTAGACTAGACTTGGCCTGGTTAGAACAAAGTTACATTAACAATACCTGATGAGAGACAATGGCAAACATGAGGGCTTAAATACACAGACATGGGTAACAAGACAACCAATGAACAGACAGAACTATAAACAATATAACAAGACTAATAAAATAAAACCAATGACAAACTAGAACTGATAACAAAGTAATAAAACAATGAACCAATGAAGACAAGACACATGGACAGGGGAAACACATGACAAGATCACATGAGGGAACAGGAAATCACATGACATAACAGGAACTAAACTTGAAAATAAAAGACATGAAAAAACATGAACAAAACACATCTAGACGTGACAGCAGTGGACATGATTGATACTTAAATCATGTGGCTTGATAGGGAAAGGTGTGCTACTTACTTTTGTAACTGATCAGACAATTTTTTTCAAGTGACGTGTGATAAAACTGACAAAATGTCCCATAGACTTTCATTGAAGGAGGAACATGAAACCTGAATATCATAGAGTCTTGGGAGTGGGCTCTTTTAAATTGGGTAAGTAGCCATCTACTGTAGCAAACAACCACAATTTGTCAGGTAAATTTAGGCTGATTTGATTATATTTTGGAATTAAATTAAACCAGTTAATTTAGATGTTACCACATGAAACACAAGTTTTAGATTACCTGACAAAACAAAGGGTTAGACCTAAGTCAGGGTAGGTCTTTTTTTTTTTTTTTTTGCTATTTACAACGAGGCTGTAAGGGACGGCAGTGCAGTCCATTCAATCTAAATCTAAAGGTATATCTAAAGTCATCTCTAACTATCGCATCCCTTATTATTATATCCTTTATAAATTACTTATTTCTAATGGCTTGTCAACTGAACGATCGATGCCAAGGTATCTAATAAGTTTAATAAAACCCATTTAACTTACTGTACTCTACATCTATCCCTCGCAGCCTTGTTTTCAATCGTGAAAAATTAAATATGGCATCTACCCTGACTGGGGTCAATATGACATCTATGCTTAAAATAAAAATGAGTCTAAATCGCAAGTGTTGCTTACACACATACACACACATCATAGGACTGATGGTTGCTCTGTCAATGTAGGCCTGAAGGATGGTGTGATGTGTGCTGAGACGGAGCACTAATCTGCCATTGCGATGATAAACGTCTCTCCTTACCCCATACATCATCAAAATGCAACAGCATATCACCTAGAAATGTTGCACACAAGCCGTATAACGAGGAGAGCAAAATTGAGGGTGTAAAATTTTACTCTTTCCAACAAACCTGCTTTCAATTACAATACACTATGGACACAATCTTCCTCCTGATCTCAAATCCACATGGATGAACGTTACAGCTACACCATCTATCATGCAATGTAATGGAGATTTGCATTGCAACACATGATCCAATGAGGAATATTCATGCATGAATGTAGCTGGGAGTGAAACCAATGCCTACAAGCAAGACCAGGCAATATGACCTCCATTAAACTTCATGCTGTATCATTTGGTGTCATGCTAAAAACAATAGGGTGGACAAATATGGCCTTTTTTCCTACTTCCTCCTTTCCTGATTTATGCCCTTGATCAGCCTCTAGAAAAAAGTAGGTTGTGCCCTCCCTAGTGTGGAGCCACAAGAAGCTTGTCACACTGCAAAATGTAGATGAGCTGTAAAAGTACAAAAGAAAATCATAGACTTAATTATTCTAAAGGAATACAGAGCAAAGCTGATGCTAGGCTAATTTTTCAACTTCCAACCCAACATAATTTTTTTACAATGCTTTCAAGTCAGCACTGCATTGATATTCCTTAAATATTGCACTACTTTGATCTCTATATGGAAAGGGCAATGGGGCAACAGGGTCGAAGTTAAAACTGTTGAAACACTAAGCACCACTTTACAAACCTTGACAGAAACACAACACGGCACCAGAAGTAACGCTGATGGTGATGCTTCACTCCATAGAGCTCAATGTATTCGCCAATGCTGAGTCATGTGGAAGCCCCTTTAGGGTTAGAGATTTGAACAAAACCATAACCCCAAGTATGATATACCAGCATAACATAGAGAGTATCATAGACCCTACAAAGACCAGCTTAACCAGCATGCTATTCCCATACTTGTTTAGGCTTGTTTATGCTGGTTAGTGCGGGTTTGGTGCTGGTCTAGCTGGTGAACCACGGTGGCCATGCTTTTCACCAGCAAATCATAGCTTTTGAAGTTGGTTGACCAGCAAAGTCTTTCTTATGAAGCTGGTTAAGTTTTTTTAAAAGCCTGGTGGGGACACCAGCACACCAGCATCCCATGCTGGGGGACGAGCACCCAAAACATAACATAAGCTGGTGACCAGCAATGCTGGTCTGTTCAGCAGAGGAGGCAGACTCTTCTGAGTACGCAACCACTTAACAACCAATCAGAACACCCTAGCGCTGCCAAGCAACCACTCAGAACACCCTAGCAATGGCATAGCAACTGTGTGGAAATGATCCACAGCACCCTAGCATCATGGTGGCAAGTTTTGTATGGTCAAGCACCACTCACAATTTCTTATTTAAAAATAGTGTGAAAATGTAGTTGTTCTCCATCATCTACTGAAGTTAATTCAGCTTGAACTAAACGTACTGACTAAATTCAAACTTTTATTTCAAACGTTTTGTAGATAAGTTCAGTCCAGACTGATTTCACAGTAATATTGGAAATATTAGGCAGACTTTTCTTTAGCCAGGTCTCTCACGCTGCTGACGCAAAATGCTTTTGGTCATGCCACAAGAGAAAGTAAACGCACTTAAGCCGATGCAAAAATGTGTAAAGGGAGATGCCACTTGTCAGTAAGTTGGCAAAATGTGTTTGGTCCTAGGGTACTGGAACTTTCAGAAAAAACATGTCGACTTGCCGTGTGATCATACTGTTCAGTATTAGGTCTTAGGTTTAAGAAATTTAAGATTAAAGTTCGAAAATCTCACAGGCTTGCCAGGCACTTCCAGGCTTCTGTGCCATCAATTCAATGTTGTCGCAGAAAAACAATCCTCTTGTTCACTGTATGCAGCTATGTATTTAACAAAGAAAAATACAGCAGCAGCTGTAATTTTAATGCAAACATTTACCTTGAAAAATGTTGACAAAGGGAAAGACCTTCCCTATAGTACTGGTTTTGGGCTATGCTCAAAGCGCTACAAAAAACGACTTTCATCATATGTAATGCGGTTAAAGCCTTAACATATTAGATTCTCCTGCAGCTCTGAGAACGATATGATCTTCAATATAAAGTTATAAAAGGCAAAGTGTGATGAGCTTTCACACTGCCTTACCCCTCTCATCAATCCTGCTCCCTACTTGGCACAACATGAGCCAACTGATTGGCCAACCATAAGGGTTGCCCCAGTAAACAAGCACTCCCATTGGCTGCAGGAACATTCTTAATTAGAAGAATCCATGGACATGGAGGTTGACCTTAAGTGGGCTGCAGAGCATTCTAATGATACATGTGAATGAAAATCTTCCCCCAATAACCTGCCTTAACACAAATAGGATGGGAAAAACAATGCATGGAGGAAAATCTCTTTATCATATGGTTTGCATTGCAAGAGAATGGGAGAAATGTGAGCTCAAGGACAAAGAAGTGTTTCTCTGTAAGGCAAATAATTCATTTTGAGCGTTTTGGCCTACTACGCCACTGTGACTTGACTTCCATGACCTCTGTAGCTCTCTCTCCACCCAGTACTCATAACAACATAAGTTATGTTCAGAACACAATACTAGCATCCTGCTTACTGCATACTTCACAGTATACACTGAATAATGTCTACTACTTTTTAAGCAGTATGTGAAACAGTGCACATTATGCAGAGTAGGGTTGTAAAGATACCAAAATTACAGTAGTCGGTACCGATACCAGTATAATTTCACAATTATCAATTAAAGTTTCGATATCATATAAAAAATGGGTAATATTCTATTACACACACACACACACACACTTTTAGCCTATTTAAAAATGTAAATATCATGGTAAATAATTAATTATAACAAATGCATGTTTCCTTCAAGTGTTTTCAATTAAGTAAATTAAGTTCCATGTTTTTAATTCAACTTCAGCATCAAAATGGTTTCTAATCAAATGAATTCACAAAACTTTAATAAACTGAAAATAGAACATTTGGTTAAAAACAAATATATATATATATATATATTAGATTTTTTTTTTTTTTTTATCAGACAATGGCATGGAAGTAATCATCAGTGCTACCCAAAGTGCATTGTGAACAGTTGTCTGTGTCGCTTAAACCCATTTGAAACTTTTTTTTTGGGGGTGATGTGGGTCCTATGAATAATCTTGTACTGTATGAGTTGTAAATTTGTATTGCTAGTCACAGAGAAAGTATTGTTACAGATTTCTTTCCAGAGTTCGGAGTTGGAGGAGAGAGTCAAATCATTTTCCCATTTGATTATTGGTAGTGTTATAGTTACATCAGTATTTGATATTAGTTTATAGCGATTGGATATACATTTTTTGAAATTAGTGATTTTCATTATCTCTTCCATTAACTGAGAAGGGTGTAATGGGTTATTGGTTATATTAACCTTTGATTTAATTATGGACTTTATTTGTTGATCCTCAAAGCATAATCTAAAACACTATGTTGGTTTTATTTTTTTGTTAAATGGAGTGTTGCACAACACAGCATGCTTTGCATTTCTTTGGTTTATTTATGAAATATCTAATTATTTAAAAAATGAAGCATTTTCTTTCAATATACTAGCATACACCGATCTGGCACCAACAATCATGACACTGTCCAAGTCACTGAGATCACATTTTTTCCCCCATTCTGATGGTTGATGTGAACCTCCTGACCCGTATCTGCATGATTTTATGCACTGCACTGCTGCCACACGATTGGCTGATTGGATAGTTGCATGGATGATTGTTGGTGCCAGATGGGCTGGTTTGAGTATTTCTGTTACTGCTGATCTCCTGGGATTTTCACGCACAACAGTCTCTAAAATTTACTCCGAATGGTGCCAAAAACAAAAAACATCCAGTGACTGGACTGGATTGACTGGAGCGTACAATCAGAAAATGTATAGAGTATATAAGAAGAGTATATAAGACGCAGAAGTATAAAGCAGCCTTAAGATTGCAGCCTTTCTCAGTTTAAAAGTCAGACAAGGACATATCAAGATTTTAACTGTATTCCGTATGTCAAATTCGTGTGTAAGCATTTCAAAGCAGTCGTGTGTCAGTCAGACGCGGGTATCAAATTGTGTCAGTGCTAAGTACTATGAGTTTGCAGAAACACTGGTATCATGACATCTTTTTTATTTTAGCATTGACTTGATACCGAAGTAGATGTACTTTTGACATCCCTAATGCAGAGATAAACATTTCAAACAGTAGTATGCTACACTGTTGTCATATAACCTCAATACGTGTTATTTTCACAGTTTTGGATTTGCCGCTTCCCTCACCTTAACACTTCAATCTGGCCAACATGGACCCAGAGAGTGAGACAAATCTGGAAATTGCCCTAGCACAACAGGGAATTCTGCTGGGACATCACGATGAGCTCATCACCTCTTCACGTCAAGCCGTGGAGGAGATGGCTGGTCGCATCACTGAACTGTCTCACCTGTTACAACAATTTAGTGTTGATCCATCTACTGCCCCCTCCACCGCAGCAGCAGCAGCGCCCCCTACCCCACACGTTATCCATCCATCCTCTTAGCCTTGCCTGAATCCTCATGCTACGTATGACGTGAGCCCAAATCCTGTCGGTCATTTCTCTCACAATGTTCCCTTGTGTTTTCTCTTCCCCTCTGCTTTCCTATCCAAGGATGCCAGAATTGCCTATGTCATCACGCTTCTCTCAGGATGGGCCCGGGAGTGGGGAACATCTGTGTAGGATAACAAGCATCCTTGCTGTACTTCGTTTGGTGAGTTCTCTGCTGAAATTAAGAGGGTCTTCGACTGTTCCTCTCATGGCAGAGAGGCAGGCCAACAGCTTTCGGATCACCACCAAGGAGAAATGTCAGTCTCTGATTACGCCATTAAATTCCAGATTCTTGATGCCACTTGTGATTGGAATGAGGGGGCGCTCTGGATCTGGTTCCTGCATGGGCTCTCAGATCGTATTCAAGATGAAATCTACGTGCTTGATTTGCCTCCCCGGTTGGATGACCTTATCGCGTTGGCCATCTGAGTGGACAAGCGGCTTGCCCTTCGCCAATGTCATCGGCGGGTACGTCACCCTGTGGTGAGGGGGCAACTTTCCATGTTCCACTGTTGATAATCCCTCCCTGGACCCTGTTCCTGAGGCAGAGCCCATGCAGGTCGGTCGGATTAGTCTTACTCCAGAGGAGAGACATCATCGTTTGGTGTGGGGGTTATGCCTCTACTGCGGTAAGGCTGGACATTGTGCTCATGCCTGTCTGTTAAAAGCCGCAACTCACCAGTAAGAGGCATACTGGTGAGTGTGACCTCTGTTGAAAATGCCCCTGCACTGCGTACTCTCCTTCCGGCCATGCTGCGGTGGGGTAACTCATCCTAACTCTGTTCAGTGTTTGTGGATTCGGGGTCTGAGGGGAAATTTATTGACTCATCCTTGGCCATCCATTGGGGAGTTCCGCTCACTGATCTGGAGGTTCCTCTCACTGCCAAGGATATCAGTGGCAAGCCCCTGGAGAGGGTGTCCAAAGCCATGGTCCCAGGGAGTCTGTTGATTTAGGGCAATCATGAGGAGGAGATTTTGCTATATTTAATCAGGTCCCCTGGCACACCCCTATTGCTAGAGCACACCTGGTTAGTAAAGCAAAATCCACAAATTTACTGGGCTAATGGCTCCATATTATCATGGAGCAAGTTAGTTAAAAACAGGTACCTCGTGCCTTTGATGTTGTCGGCTTTTGAGTTGTTGTAGGGGGCGACCATCTTTATAAAGTTGTACCTCCGCAACGCTTACCATTTGGTTCATATTAGAGAGGGGGTTGAGTGGAAGACAGCTTTCAACACGCCCACAGGTCATTTTGAGTACAGGGTAAGGTTCACTAATGTCCCTGCTGTCTTCCAGGCCCTGGTCAACAACGTTCTGCACAATATGGTCAGTCGGTGTGTGTTTGTGTATCTGGATGATATACTGATCTTCTCCCAGTCTCTCCAGGTGCACATCCGGCACATCCACCAGGTCCTGCAGAGGCTGCTGGAGAACCAGCTATTTGTCAAGGCAAAGTGTCAATTTCATGCATAGTCTGTTCCATTTATTGGGTTTGTCATTTCCTCTGGGGGAATCTGTGTGGATCCGTCCAAGGTAAGGGCCGTTTCAGGTTGGATGACCCCAGATTCTCACAAGGCCCTGCAAAGATTCCTGGGGTTTGCCAACTTCTATCTGCGATGTATCAAGAATTATAGCCTTGTTGCTGTCCCCTGACGAGTCTTACCTCCGCCAAGGCTCTGTTTATTTGGTCGCTGCTAGCTCAAGAAGCCTTTGATAAATTGAAGTCCCTGTTTACTACAGCACCGATACTGACTATCCCAGATCTGGTATTGCCTTTTGTGGTGGAGCTAGATACATCAAAGGTAGGGGTCGGGGCAGTTCTATCACAGCGTTCCCCTATGGATGGAAAGACACACACTTGTGCCTATTTTCCCCATTGTTTGTTGCAGGCAGAATGGAACTACGACATCTGGAACAGGCCACTGCTGGCAGTAAAAATGGCCCTGGAGGAGTAGCGCCACTGTTTGGAAGGGGCCAAGACCTTTTGTGGTCTTAACAGACCAAAAAAACCTTGAATACATTCAGTCTACCAAGAGGCTGAACTCTCGGCAGGCCTGCTGGGCACTCTTTTTAGGACGGTTCAATTTTACCATCTCATATTGACCGGTCTCCAAAAATTGTAAGCCTGGCACACTCTCACTTATGTTTCTGGATCCCCAACGGTCGGTTGCCCCAGACACCATTGTGCCACAGGACAGGGTGATGGCCATGGTGGCATGGGCAATCGAGGCTCGGGTCGTGAGGGCACTGAGGTTGGTTACCATCCCAAGGGGGTGTCCAGGGGGTTTGTTGTTTGTTCCCGAGTCGGTCTGGACTGCTGTCCTCCAAAGTGGCCTGTCACCCAGGAGTCAGAAGGACAGCAACACTTGTTCACCAACGATTCTGGTGGCCGGGCCTGGTGAAGGACGTCCGCCGGTTTGTGGGGGCCTGTTTGGCCTGTACTACTAATAAGTCTTCCAATCACACTCCTTCTGGCTTCCTTCAACCCCTGCCTATCCCCTACCACCCTTGGTCTCATATTGGTCTTGATTTTGTTAGTGGCCTCCCACTCTCCAGAGGGAATACAGTGGTTCTGACTGTAGTAGATTGTTTTTCTAAGGCGGCCCACCGCTCGGGAGATGGCAGTCACTATCGTGGACCATGTTTTCTGGATTCATGGCCTGCTGGTTGATGTTATCTCCGACAGGGGTCCGCAGTTCGTCTCCCATTTCTGGAAGGAGCTGGGTGCTTCCATTAGCCTGTATTCCGGGTTCCATCCCCAGACTAATGGTCAGACAGAGTGGGTGAACCAGGACTTGGGTAGGATGCTCCGCTGTCTGGTTTCACAGAATCCTGCCTCCTGGAGCCAGCAGCTCTCCTGGGATGAGTATGCTTATAATTCTCTCCTGGTGTCATCCACAGGGTTGTATGGGTTAACAACCGCCTCTTTTTTTAGTGTTGGGCTCGAGTCCACCTTAGTCGAGTTCAAGTCAAGTCCGAGTCTTTAAACAATCGAATCCGAGTTGAGTCAGAGTCCAAAAGGGGCCAAGTCGGACTCAAGACCGAGTCCATAACAGGCTGAGTCCGAGTCGAGTCCGAATGAATCTGTTCATGAATCTGAGTTAAAATTGTAACTGTAAACTCAACATCACTATTTTAAGCTTATTTTAATCTTCACAACTAAGAAAAACAGTTTGACAGTATAAATGTAACAAAAACACCTCTGTTGCATTTCATATATACATTTTATGATAAGTATCCTGCTGAACAGATTTCAAAATGGTTTCAGAATGAAAGCATATGTATGTATGCATTTTGTTGACATTTAAATTATTTGTTGCTTTTTCCTCTCCACTCAAACAGACTAAAGAAAGTGAAAGCTGCATTAGTCATTACAACCAAGGTTATGTTTCAAATTTTTATTTAGTTTTTATTTCTCCATTTTCAATTTGTCAATTCAATTGAATTTAGTTGTATTTAAAATTATCCCTATCTAAAGAAATAATAGTCTATACTGAGATTTTTTTCTGAATCTTTTTTCTCTATCTGCCGACTGATTTGGGAAAATACAGTACATACAAATGAGTCAACACAGTAGTAATTAGCACTTGCTGAGAGGTTATGTCTTACGATTTGACTGCAAATGCTACATCCAAAAACACAGGAAAAGCCCACTGATAATATTAGGGCCATGTTGTCACAGACATGATTTTCTAGTTAATTTGCTGGAAACCAGACAATTCAGGGCAGTTCTGCGTGCTGCTTGTGTACCTAAATCCCTGATGCATACGCAGCAGCTGCCGCAGAAAATAAATAATTATAATAATAATAATTGATATTTCCTTGAGTGGAAGCCGCATTGGTCTGCAATCAGTCTGAAATCTAATACCAACCAAAGAAAATTACATTGAGCTCTTCTTTAACCACGAAAACATGGAGAATCATAATTTTTAGTCATAAATTTAACAGAATTGTCCATCAAAAGTGTCAGAGATATAGGCTAAAAAAGACGTGCATAAGTTACCTGGTGGTTTACAATAAAAATAAAATAAACATTTAAAATATAAATGTCATAACCAGCTAAATTAATCTCGTAACATGTTAAGTTTAGCTTCATACACAAACTCTGTTATCAAATAATACATTTATTTTATAGTCTATAATTGAATTATAAACAAAACATTTCACTTCCCAAAATATCCTAATATTTTATTGCGCATGGTTGAATGTAGTAAATGGTGGACAAATGTATTCAAATGTAAAAGAATTTATTTTAAGCAGCTCTTCAATGCTTTGAAAATAGTCAGTCAATAATAAATAGGTACTGTTTATCTGTTTAGAGTTGCTGACTGCTTTAGCCATAACACTTTTTCCCCCGACTATTTAAAAAGTTACACAGTAAATTCATCAAGCTATTATGGACCAGTTCAAGCTGACAACATTGCGTGCACCACAAGAGACTAAAGAAACCTACATGTGTAGATACATTTTGCCTAAAAAGACTTAATATCCAATATTAATACTATTTTTATGTATTTTTATTTAGATAAGCTGTTTTTAGTTAACTGTGAGACACATGATGTAGGTGACTTGACTCAATTAAGTTCTTGATTTTAAGTTTTTAACCACAATGAAACCGCAATGAGAGCACTGTCTTGGCTGCACAAACGGCACACACAATTTTACCAGTTGTCAGGTCCCATGTCATGTGAAACAGCCTTGTTTAGTTTCTATTACATTGGATACATACCCGTCTTTATGTTTTCGTCATGCCAGCCACCTCGGTAGTCGATGTTATACAGTAGTCTCTGTTGTAACATTCAAGCGTATGGTTGACTGATGAGTGTGCCTGTGCACGTGCATATGTGTGTGTGAGTGCATGTGTTTTCTTAAACACAGTGAAACAACTCTGCTATGTCTATGACTTCAGTAGCTAATACATAGCATGCAGACATAGATGTGTTCATTAATTTCAGTTTTTTTTTTTTTTTTTTCATTGCATCACAAATGTCATGGACTCAGCTGGACTCGGAAAACAATCCCGAGTCCCAAAGGCTCGAGTCCGAGTCAAGTCTGAGTAAAAATGCATCCAAGTCCATGACAAGTCTAAGTCCATTAAAATTGGACTTGTGACTCAGACTTGAGTCCAAGTCCAAACTCGAGTACCCCAACTCTACTATTTTTCCTTCACAGGCGCTGGATGCCTTGGTACCCTCTGTCTAGGCATTCATTAGACACTGTCGATGGACCTTGATGCGGGCTAGTGGGTACCTTGTTCGAGCTGGGGAGCTCGTTGGTCCACACCTCCTAATTATGTGGTGGGCCAGAAAGTCTGGCTTTCTACCAGCGACCATCCCCTTAAGTTTCCTGCCTGCAAACTGGCTCCCCGCTTTGTTGATCCCTATCCCATTGTTAAGGTTGTTAGTCCCATTTCCGTTAAACTCAAGTTCCTGTACTCCCTCCTCTCAGCAAAGTTCACCCTGTCTTTCATGTCTCCCACATCAAACCTGTCTTATTCTCTCCTCTTAAACCCTCTAACCCTGTCTCCCCGCCCCCTCCCCTGCTTGTTAATGGGCTCCCCGCCTTCACGGTTTGGAGGCTGCTAGATGCCAGGAGGAGGGGCCGTGGTTGACTGGAAGGGTTATGGACCGGAGGAGAGATGTTGGATCCTGTCCCGAGACATTCTTGATCAGTCTCACATTGATAATTTCCACCATCATCGGGGTCTACCCACCTTGAAGCTCCTGGAGGAGGGGGTAACGTCAGGGTTGCTGGATGATCTGTTTGGTGAGTCTGTTCTGTCTCTGTGTGTTCCCAGCATTCCCTTTTGTTTATTGTTTTGTTTGCCATGTGCTGGTCATGATACAGGGTTTCCCCGCAGGGGCTGATGATCATGCCAGCACATGGCTTCAATAGCATCACCTGTTCCTTGTTGGAAGTTCATTTCTCCCTCTATATAACTCCCTCTTGTGTGCTTTCTTGTGCCAGATTGTCTTGTGCCTTCAGCAGAAGCAGTTGTGCCTATTCCTATTGGTCAGTCAGTCAGTCAGTCAGTCAGTTAGTTTGTTTGTTTGTTTGCTCTCTTGTTGGTGTTGTCTGTTTTCTGCTATCCCAGGCATTCCTCACCAGAACCAGTCACCAGTTCTCAGCATGTTCCACTCAGGTTTCTCTCAGCCCTCTCGAATTATTTCCAGTGTTATACTTAACCTTTTCTACCAGCTTGGAAAATTCTGTCACTGTACACCGCTGAGTAAGTGGTTGCCGCCATCTTCGACTATCAGTCTGCCAGACTGCCCTCCTAGAGACTTCCAGGTCCTATTCCTTGACGTGGGTCTAGTTGTTCCCCTTCAGCCCTCAACCACAGCCCTCCGTCTCCCCTCTCCAGACCACCCAATCTCTGATCTCATCCTTGACCTTCCCCATTGCTCTTTGTGGCATTGGTGTGGATTCTGTCCTAATTCCAGCTCTCCTGACTCCCGTCGGATGCCCTCAAATAACCAGTCTGCTTTGTGGTTTATCCAGTATTTTCTCTGTGTTTGAGTCTTCAATAAATCTGGTTTATTTTCAGTTTTAGATTTGCCTCTTCCCTCACCTTAACAACACAGACATACTGAGGTAAGCATGTGGACATGCTGCTGCTGCTGCTGCTGCTACTGCACAATTAGAAAAACACAAGACATGCTGCATCAAGCATGTATGACATGCTGCTGCACAATTAGACATAAATTGGCGGATTAGATCTGCTACACTGCTGCTGCTGCTGCAGAACATGTACGGAGACTTGCTACTGCTAGAACATACACAGACATACTGAGGTAAGCATGTAGACATGCTGCTACTGCTGTACAATTAGACATACATACAATCCCACAAAAAAGCAGGGAAGCTGCACAAACACAAAACACAAAGACAACCCCCTAAACAAGCAGATCTACCATCAAGACTTGTGTACTGCTGCTGTTCCATAAGAGCCATGTGCACGAGTGTATGGTCCCTAGGTGTGCCTTGGCCTGCTTGGCCAAATGGCGTAACGCTAATGAACTAAATATCTATAGCCGCATTTCCACTATTGGGCCAGCACGAGCCAGGGCTATTAACTGGTCTGGCCAACAGCCTCAGACTTTGAACCATGAGACCAAAATCGATCTGCATTTGCACCATCGGCCAATAGCCCTCAGTGTTGACCTAAAAGCTGCCATTAATAGGCCAACCTAGTGCCAACGTCACACACCCCGCCAATTTGACAAGCAAAAGGGAAGCTCAAGAATCAGACTCTGAAGACTAGCTAACCCTCAAAATGAACATAGTGGAGACTGAAGCTGCCGTTTGTTTGCTTAGTTTGGTTTTTGCTTAGTGGAAAACAAGACCTGACTCTGCGGAACTCCACCTAGTACACTGACCCAGCTTCAATCCCCAGCTGACCTTCTTTGGCCCAAGGATAATCGGCGGGCCAATGGTGCTTGGCTGTTGGCCCCACGGAAGCCCAGAGGAAGCACGATGAAGCCCCGGAAGGAACACTGGGAATGCAACAGCCAGTGGCACGCATTAGCATGCCTTCATTTGGCCTGATAGTGGAAACATGGCTTATATGTGCCTTGGCCTGCTTAGCCGAATGGCTTAAACAACTAGTGGCCTGACTTATAATGTGTACCTGGACCTGAAAAGCCCAGAGCTTATTTAACTTGTGACTTAGCCTAACTATGCATGCATTAATGTAAACTAATCTAATATAGCAATGTGTGCCAGTGCCTGATTTCGTTAAGATGCGCTTCTTTGTGTCATGGCCAAAAGCAGACCTTACCTTGCAAACTGGTAGAAGAAAAAGCCCCAGCAACCACCTGAGAAAATAGCATTTTCAGAGAAAACTCTCGCAGTGCACTGCAGTGAACTGGTGAACTGAGCAAATGTAAATGTTAGGCAAAGAAAGAGTATGCAAGTTTCTTGGCTACCCAATGCAAACAATAATAATAATTCAACAAATAGTGAGAAGAAATTCATAAATATGATTAAATATGAAGGCAAGTTTTGAAATAAATGACATGTTTTTAAATATATTTTTGCAATGTGAATGATCATTTCATAACTGTCCAATTTGTCAAAGTAGCAGGCATTTAGAATAAAGTTTAGGACAAAAACTGTCAGTGTTTCTCACTTCGTGCTTATAGTTTTGAATGAATATATCACATTCAGTCGGGTGGTCACATACCGTCAAAATATTTTAAAATGTTGGAAGCTTAAATCAGATCCGAAATGGTCGGAACTCCTCACAGCCGCCATGCAACACTCTGTCGTTTGTCAATCTGTCATTTGTCGAATGCAGTGAAAAGGCAAAAGAAAATTATCTGCAAAAATTTAGTGAGTACTTTTCAAGTTTAAATAAAAATTACCATTTTTTCTTTGTAAATGTAATTAAGTAAAAGTACAAGTATTCTGTTTAAATTGCACTTGAGTACAGTACAAAATCCCCAAAATAATCCTTAAGTATAATACTTAAATATTTTTACTCAGTACTTTACACCCGATATTCCATGTATAACAGAATTTGCATACTGTATAATGCAGAAATAAAAGAGTAATATGGTAGTATGATTTTCTGATATTATTAGGCCATTTAGAGAACTGCTTATCCAGAGGTGTAAAGCTGTCATCAAAAATATATAAACTGGATGGGTATTTCAGCGATTATTGATGCTTACTACCATCTCTGGAGTTGCACGTTCAATTCCAGGGTGTGCTGAGTGACTCCAGCCAGGTCTCCTAAGCAACCAAATTGGCCCAGTTGCTAGGGAGGGTAGAGTCACATGGGGTAACCTCGTGGTCGCAATTTGTGGTTCTCGCTCTCAATGGGGCAAGTGGTAATTTGTGCGTGGATCGCGGAGAGTAGGATGAGCCTCCACATGCGGAGTCTCCACGGTGTCGTGCAAAAAGAGCCACGTGATAAGATGCATGGATTGACAGTCTCAGAAGCGGAGGCAACTGAGACTTGTCCTCCGCCACCCGGATTGAGGTGAGTAACCGCACCACCATGAGGACGTACTAAGTAGTGTGAATTGGGCATTCCAAATTGGGAGAAAAGGGGATAAATAAATATATAAATATATAAACTGAAAGGGCTTCACTCTGTATTACACCGAAAAATAAAAGCTCAATTTAACTAGATGCGTGAAATTGAAGAAACTGTGGCAGAAATATATTACTACAGTAAAGTAAAATGTAATATTCAATTCAATAATAGTAATAAATACTACAACTATTACTACTACTTATAATAATAATAATAAAATCAATAACAATTGCAATATCTCAAAAGCAAGTGCTGTTGTACAGAATGAAAGTTTTAATCAATGCTTTTATTAATACTGTGATGATCTGCTGTGCAGAACTTTATTTGACCAAAAAATTAAAAATAAATAACTTCAATGTTGTGTTTTGGATTGTGCTATGGGAAACTGTATAGAAGTATAGAAGAAGAATTTGAGAAAGAATAACACAGAATTCTGAAAAATATAAAATGGATTTTATAGGCCCAATAAAAGTAAAAAAAAAAAAAACTTCAATCTTGATTTAGTGGGGTCTTTAAAACACCTGTAAAGTCTGTAACAGGGTTCAGAGGTGGCAATAAAACCTCAATAGGTCTGTTAATTGTCATAAGATATGACTTTAGTAGTAAAAAAATGATATGAAAAGATATATAAAGAGGAAAAGACCTCTTGTGACCTCAGGGGACTGTGTTGAGTTGTTGAGGGATGGTGAGTTTGTATGTCACCTGCAGTCCCATAAACCATCGATTCTTGTGAATAAATAGAATAATTTCAGCATGATCAACATAAACAATCCAATGGTTTGAGGAATATGACAAGAAATAAAACTAAAGTGAACTCTATAAATCACAATTATCTGTGACTTAAAATTCTGGCCAAAATACAGCTAATATTTCACATAAGGATTATTAAATTTTTTCGATTGTGTTAAACATATCACACAAGCTTGTTTATGCCATAGTTTGAATTATCCTGATGTAATCCATTAGCTGCAATACAGACCAGACCTTCGCCATAGTCAAAGAGAAAAGAGAGAGATAACAGTGCAGAAGAGTTCTGTCAGAGGTATCTGGTGGTGTCCTGAGATAACTTCTGTGGTCTGTGTGCTGTTACTGCAGTCCGATTAGTCTGAAAATCTCATGAAGGAATATGGAGCAGGATCTCTGTCTACAGACACACTGTCTCACTGAACCTCACCATGTAAGTGTGCTGAGTGCCTCTGTAATAAATCACTTACAGTGGAACATTCCCATACGACTTTAAAAGACAATGTGTCTACATTAGTGTGTGTGTGTGTGCGTGTGTGTGTGTGTGTGTGTGTGTGCGTGTGTGTGTGTGTGCGTGTGTGTGTGCGTGTCTGTCTTTGTGTGTGCGTGCGTGCGTGTATGCGTGTGTGTGTGTGTGTGTCGAGGAGAGGGAAAGGAAGAGAGGAGATCACTTTCAAAGATCAGAGTATCTGATTGGTGAATTGCTGTGTAGAGCTTAAAGGTGACCTCCAAGCTCTAATAACCACCCACTCCCACATAGTCTCTGATACTAAGTGTGAAGCCTGACCGCTTTCTGAATAGATTGCACTGAAAGCCTAACAAAAAAATTCACCCAAAAATTGCTCAAAAATTATTTTAAATTGTGATTATTGTCTGCACTCAACGATGCATTGCGCCTTGCAACACCCTTTAGCCATGATTATATTCATATTCTAGCATGGCCTCAAGTGCCTTTTTGCTTTAAAAAAAAAAGCTACTACATAAATAAAAAGTTAAAGGCAATACAATTTTATTTTATTGAGCAAATTCATAAAGTGCCTTCCTTCCACTTGAAGATATATTCCTCTAAACTGGCATCTTTGAGTGTTAAGCAGTGGTCTGCACAGTAGCTAGGTAAACAGGTTTTTTGCATCATAGCTGATCCTATATTGTGTATTTTAGTGTAGATGCTATGCTGTATTGACCAGTCAACATCCAGGAATGGAACTCTCTATTTATACATTATAAAAAAAGACTGCTATTGCTGATATTTATGGAAAATTGACCATAACTAAATAAACATTTTGATGGCATGGCAAAGAATACAGTGCAATTGTACATATCCAAGTATTTCTGTTATTGTGGGTGGGAATTAATACTGTAAACTGATATGAGTCACACTGTGAATTCAGTGACAGAAGGTTGAAAGTTCTGCCACTGAAAGTGGTCTGTGCTTTCCGAAATTTGAACCACTGCCCCCAGTGATCGAAGCTAGAAGTGTTTTTAAGGTGAAATGTCCACAGGGTGGTGCCAAAAGCGAGTTGTATTTTTAGTTGTAAATAATGTAATACAGTAGACCGGAATACATTATTTTATAAACCCTACTCCCTAACCTTAACCCCAACCCTAAACCTAACTGTCAGTGGAGTAAAAATGTCATTTAGAGTGAAAATGCAACCTTGGAATCACGCTCGCCATTGTTTATGTGAAGCAATTTCTTACTGGTTTCCATGGGATCAGAACCCATTGTTGGGCTTGGAATTGCAGACTACCATACCATCTTACTATTTCTGCCATAGACAGATAATGCAGAAGTAGTTCAAGTAGTATGGGTAGTATGCAATTCTGAACTCAGCCAGCATCTCAGAGTTTGCTCCTGCAACACGCTATCAGTAGCACAACAAGGAAAGGTGGACACGTTAAAACTGATGCAAAAATGTCAGAATGGGGTCAGTTTTAAGGTACATGAACATTCGGAAGCAGCATGTTGATTTCCAATGTGATCATGTTGGTTAATGCTCAAAATAACATAAAAAACTAATTAGGGCTGGGTGATATGGTGATAATAATAATAACAATAATGTGCGACGCTCCACCTGCTGCACAGGAGACTGATAGTGAGAGAGACGAACAAACATTGAGAAAGATGAACACACAGAATTTGGGACAAATCCAAAACAAGACAAAAGCAGCAGAAGGAATTTAGTTTTGCATTAAAAGGTGTCCTTTTCCCATGTTCTTGGACAAGAGCGCTGTTTCTGAGAGATGAGTGCTCTAAGAAAGAGAGAGAAAGAAAGAAGTGAAGAAAGAAAGAAAGAGAGAGAGAATCTCAGGTTCAAATCACTTTACAATCCTAAAGAATAAAGGATAAAATGCTGCATTCTCCATGGTGTGAAACTGATCCCCTTATAAGCCCAGCTGACATTACTGTTGCAGAGGCCATTAAGCTTTCCTACCGGAATCCGTACTTCCACAAACACAGAGACAGAATGCGATTGCGATTGAGTAAATTACCTCAGGAATTAATAAATAACACCTTTGTCAAAAGCACATTTATATCTAGTAGCTATATACAGTAGTTGCCAAAAAGGTTTCCAGTATCCAATGGAAGGCTAATTCAAAAACAAATATGTGATGAAGAGGTGTGCGTCATAATCAAAGCTAATGTTTACATTCAACTAGAGAGAAGCCTCATTTTTTGCTTGGATTGAAAAATGATGCAGAGTAGATAAAACAGATCAAATATTATATTTAATATGTATTTATCATTGCGATAGACATGCCATCAGGCTACTAAAGACATTGTTATAAATCAAAAGTATACCTTAAGTCAGATCATGTTTACCTCCATGTTCCTATTTTCTCTGTCACTAACATAGCAAGCACCAATAAATATAGAGTCTGTTTTAAATTTTTCAACAAATAAAGCCATGGCAAAACCCAAAAGGTCAACAGTATACTTCCACAATGCAATCCGATCAGAATAAAGCCTTTAGCCATCACTATAACAACTCCGTATGATTTTCTGTCACCTCTGACTATGACACATTCATTCACATGCCTCTTATAGTACAGGTGAGAAATCCTAACAGGCAATAAATTAACATAATTTTACATTCAATTACCATGATCATTTAAAGTCTATTCTATTCCTTACAATTTAGTAAGCGCAATCTCTCTGATGTCATCTGATATCTGTACTCTCAGTGCACAACATGGTTTGGTCTGTGTTTTTTTGTTTTGTTTTTGTTTTTAATGAAAAGTCCTGGTTTGCCCCTAAATGGGAGACAGACCCTTTAAGACTGACAGAGCACCAGGACACTTGGCTCCATCTGTCTCGATTAATATTTGATCAGCGGAACAGGCCAGTCCTGATGCTTATTGATCTGTACTTTTACACCACAGTTCTAATATTGATTATTGTTTGCAGGCGACTGTGCCTCCTCTCCATCCAGGAAGTTACTGTCACTCAAAAATCTCAACAGAGCTCCTCAAGATCACAGTCAAGTATCAGGGTTACTCAAATCGACAACTATGGGTTGCGAGGAGACGCTGATATTGAAGCAATAAGCCACAAGAGGCTGTGTATCACCATAGTTAATGGGTAGTGTTAGGCTTGAAACCCCATAATAACTGTGGAACAAAAAAACATAACATAGTGCTTTTATAAAATGGTGCAGTTACAATGGAAGTGGATGGGGACAATTTTTGGAGAATTTAAACAGAAATGTGAAACTTATAATTTTATAAAAGCACTTACATTAATTCTTCTGTTAAAACTTGTGTGTTATTTGAGCTGTAAAATTGTTTAAATCCTAGTTTTTACAGTTGTTTTAGGGTTTTAGTGTTTACAGCATTACGTCTTCATGGCAACAAAGTTGTAAAATTGTATATAACTTTACACAAAAAAAGGTTAGTAAGCAATTTGGTCACACTAAAATCATGTTAACTCACATATTGTTTACATTTGTGGCAATACTTTTGAAACAGAGTATTTTTACGTTTACTGATTGGCCCCATTCACTTCCACTGTAAATGTCTCAATGTAACTCAGATTTTTTCTTTTTTTAAAGAAAATGAGGAACAAGTCAAAAGAACTTTTTGTGGTAATCAACATTGTGCAAATTCTGCCTAATTGAGCTTAACTTGTATTGAACCCGGAATATATTCCTTTAAAAGGCTGCTTCGTGTGTTTAAATGGTTTATAGCATCTCAGCAAACAACATGAAATGCAGTAGCTTATAGAGCAAAACAGTTTGGTTCCAAAAGTCATTTTTCCATAGTGGAATTTATTTTTAAGAATAATACACATTTACAGACCTAAAATGAGCTCAGAGGTTGTTAATCGATGTTTCATGCTTCTGAAGAAGCCTACAGTCCAAGTTATTTCAACTTAATTTTAAAAAGAAAATAGCGTGACTACCACCCCTGGAGTCACGAGATCAAATCCAGGGCATGCTGAGTGACTCCAGCCAGGCCTCCTAAGCAACCAAATTGGCCCGGTTGCTAGGGAGGGTAGAGTCACATGGGGTAACCTCCTTGTGGTCGCGATTAGGGGTTCTTGCTCTCAAATGGGCACGTGGTAAGTTGTGCGTGGATCGCGGAGACTAGCATGAGCCTCCACATGCTGTGAGTCTCCGTGGTGTCATGCACAGGGAGCCATGTGATAAGATGCATGGATTGACTGTCTCAGAAGCAGAGGCAACACCATGAGGACCTACTTAGAAGTGGAAATTGGGCATTCTAAATTGGGAAATAGAATTTAATAGCGGAATTTGTGGTGAAGAATTACACTACCCATGACCCAGCAGAGAATGGTCCACAAATCAGAGAATTGTGGCCAACAAAGTGCGCAAATGAGCTCTGCAGCAATCGCCTACTACCATGACGCAAACTACTTATATATTTGTATATATCTAAATATTTTGCAATTAACTTAAATATATTGTAACTGTACTTACAATCAACAATGTAGAATCAATAGTTTGATAGTTTTTCATCATTTTTAATTCAATTACATCGTTTGCAATGCTTAATGAGATAGATTCCCTCATGAAATACGTTAAGTACACAGTCTTGTCTTTAACCTTTATCTTTTTGTACAATTTTCAAATACGTTCTTGCTTGAAATCAAAGTTTTGTAATGTTGTGATTGACCTCGGAGCTGCTTGGTTTGATTCATGGCTTAGAACTCTTTTATGAAGGATTTTATGATATCCCTATGGAAAAAGAATTAATGGTAAAAAAAAAAAATACTTCGGGAACCAAGACTGGTTCTGGGCAGGCACTGTTGTGTTCTGTTGCTTTATTTTATATCATCTTCAAGCATGCCTCACCCAATCAGATTTTTGAGCCAGAACCGAACACATGTTCTATAATCAAATGCTCATCATGGAGAAAATACCTCACAAATAATCATAACGAGAGAAAATGTTAACAAATGCATCATGCAATCAATTTGCCCTTTAAAACACCATTAAGGTCTGTGGTGGATTAAATCTAAGGGCATCAGAGCAGAGACAGCATCAGTCAAATATGAGTTTTTAAATTAGGCATTGATTTTTATTGAATCTAGTTGAAGTTTCGTTCTGTGCTTTTTTAGATCAAGTAACCAGTCTGCCCCACTTCCCACCTTTCTTTCTGATGTCTTTCTGTTGTGGAGGGCTATTAACAGTTAAAGAGCACCTCTTATGGTTTTTCAAATATTACCTTTCATAAAGTGTGTTATATAGCTGTTTGTGAATGTAAAAAAGTCTGCAAAGTTTCAAAAATCAAAGTGCACGACAAATGGAGTTATTGACTCCCAAAAAGAAAGAACCGATTCTAAACACCTGAAACGAGTCGTTAGAAATTCCAGACTTACTTCCTGTATTAACCTACGTAATTTGGTAACAAAAAACCCACCTCTGATCTTCACTGGCTGCTCACAAACAGCTTTGACCTGCCCTCAAACACTACACTAAGCCAATCACAACAGACTGGAACATCTGTCCAATCAGAGCAGAGTAGGCTCTCTGAAAGGAGGAGTTTAGAATGAATCCTTTAGAACGGATCACTGAAAGAGTTGTTTTTGACACTGGGAAAAAAAGTTAATGCTGCAATTTAAATTGAGCAAATTAAAGTGTTTTTTGACCTTGGATGCATGTAAATCTATTGTATGAGACCTTTAAAACAAAATTAGGCATGTTTAAAAACCATAATAGGTGCTCATTACAGCACTGCAATGTCCTTAAACTACCCGCAGGACAGCCCTTCCTCTGTGTGCTAAGACAAGCACTTCTCTACAAGAAAATGGCAAATAACAATGACAATGACATGACTTATTCTGTGGACTGGTGTGACCAAAGCCCACTGTTGAAAGCTCAAGAGAGAGGCTTCAGAAAACAGAGTACCCATTTGAACTCTAACCCTGGGAAGTGTTTCCCATTACAAAATTGTAGGGACATCAATGTAATCCCCAGAGAATATACTGTATATAGGTAGAGCTACATCCACAGGTGTGCCCTGAATCGCTTTGAAGAGTGTGATTTACTGGGTGGTATGGCTTGGTTTAATGATGGCAGAGGTAGGTAGTAATGTGCTACATATACTCCGTTACATTTACTTGAGTAACTTTTTGGAGAAAATGTACTTTTAAGAGTAGGTTTAATGGTGGGTACTTTTTACTCTTTGAAATTTTAATGAAAATTTTACTCTTAATTTGTTACAATTGGGGACGTTACTGTCGTTACATTACTGATTTTAATTTAATAAATGTTAATAAATGCATAATTTATTGAGATATTTATGAATGGGACTTTTATGGCACTGGAACTGTACAGCAGTGCTGTCACTCAACTCGAGTTCATCACTCATCATTCAGCATCAGGCCAGCAGCAAGGGTTCAAAACAAACACTTTTTTTCACTCCACAAAGTGAAAATGAAGAGTTACGTTTATGCGGTGCCTTCATTCAACACTAAAACAAGTGGAAATGTCAGCATACAGAATTACGGATTAAACTTATGAAAACACGTTGCGGTAAATTGTGGTGATGATGATAACGCTGGGTTGTTTGCTGTGGTAATGGTCAGTCTCAGCTTGATTCTGTAACTACCGGCTCTATTTACCTGTTTTTAATTATACATTTTCTTATATCAGTGCTGCAATACATCAGTGCTTATAAATCCATGTTACAAACTATCTACATTGGACGCGAGCGATGTCACATCGCAACGGCATGCGGATGCATCCACTGTCGACAGCGTCATTGATTATAATGAGAGAAATTTATTTTTGTCTCGTCGTGCCATGGCGCTCACGTCTGATGTAGACAGAGCGTTATTTTGCTCTTCGGATTGCATGCGCGCACGTTGCACTTTTCTAAAGGACAACAGAAACAAGCATTGAACTAAGAAAAATCCTAAACACGCCTCTAAACACAGAGATAAGGTGCAACTTAACTTTTCATTGTTTTCATTCACTTTTCATTCACTAATGATCTAAATTATTTTGTCAGTGTATACAGTATAATATCATGTAAGCCACAGAATATACTTAACTAAGAATGCATGCACTTTAAAAAGTTGTGAAATAGCGACATTAGGCGTTAATAATGCACAATATTGCTTTGATGCATACCTAATATACAGTATAATACATAATAATATAATTGAGCCTGTGAGACATTGTTTTATTGCTTGGAATGTTACCAAACTTTTCTTCTAATTTTCAGACCCGATCTGTCAAGCATCCTTAAAGTGAGAGTTCACCCATAAATTACATTTATTCATTTGGTAGACACTTTTATCCAAAGCGACTTACAAAAGAGGAATAATACATCATAAGCAATTCATCTTAAGGAGACAGCAGTACGAAAAGTGCTGCAATACAAAGTTTCACTAGCATCAGAATAGTAGTATCCCAGACAGATTAGAGTGCAACAAGAATATATATATATATATATATATATATATATATATATATATATATATATATATATATATATATATATATATATATATATTTTATGAGTGCATGGTTAAGTGCTCATAGAAAAGATGTGTTTTGAGCCATTTTTTTGAAGACAGTTAGTGAGTCTGCTTCACGGATGGAGTTGGGAAGGTCATTCCACCAAGGAAGTACAGTGAAACCAAAAGTCCAGGAAAGTGATTTGGTGCCTCTTTGTGTTGGTACAACAAGGTGCCACTCATTAGCTGACTGCAGGCTTCTGGTGGGAACGTAGCTCTGCAGAAATGATTTTAGGTATGATAAATGATAACATTCTGTCATCATTTAGACTCACTCTCATTGTTCCAAATCTTTGTGTCTTCATCTTCTATGGAACCAAATACAAGGTGTTAGGCAGAATTTTAGGGACTGACATCCTCATTCACCATTCACTTTAAAAAATGACAAACAAATGAAAGTGAAAGGTGACTATGGCTAAAATTCTGTCTAACATCTCCTTAATTGTGTTCATTGTGTCCAAGTCATACTGGTTTAGAACATGAGGGTGAATAAATGATATCAAAATTTTCATTTTTAAACTATCACTGTAACAGAGGGTATAAAGGATCACATAGGCACATGATTCATGCACGCAAGGCGTTAATAATAATAATCTCATCCGATCAGAAGTAACTAGTTACTCACTACTTGAGTATTCTTTTTATTCTATACTTTTTTACTCTTACTCAAGTAATTATTAACATTAGTACTTTTACTTCTACTTGAGTTATTCATTTTTTAAAGACTTTTTGGCTACTCTACCCACTTCTGAATGATGGTTTATGCTAGAAATCAGAAGAGTTCAACATTGATGTCAGCTTTAGTATACCAGTTATACTAGATTGAAAGTGGGTGTTGAGAGCAAACATACAGTATATGTGCTCTTGTGTGCCCTAAGCAACATCCCACGCATGCATAGAAACATATAAAGGCATATCATACACCAAATTCTCATCTAACCATGCATGCTGTCAATAAAACAGATCTCCACTGAGCATGCAACTGCACTGAGGTCACATAAATCTACGGTCTCTCAGAACTAGATTTTTACATTGGCTCTTGCCAATGCAAAACTCGCCGCCACAATGCTAAGATGTTGCTAGGCAGTTGCTAAGATGTTCAAAGTGGGTTTTAGTGGGTTTCTATGTGGTTGCTAGGGTGTTATGGGTGGTTGCTAGGGTGTATTTTCATCCCTAGATATGGCTTGGGTCCATCTTTTAATGTAAGTCTATGAGGTATTTTTGCTTCCACAAAAATTGTCTGATTGCTTAAAAAGCTACCTCCTCACAACAATTTGTGCAATGTGAGGTATAATTCAGTCCGTAGTGCAAATGTTTACTACTTGGGGTTATAGGGGTTTGAAAAATCCCAAACCAAATGTATGAGTAATAGTAATAGCAATGCTTGTAAGCACCTCTAATAAGAAACATTAAAGTCACTTATTCCTGAAATGAGACAGCCTTTTGTTAATGTAGAAATGCCTCTCGGCTAAGATCTCAAAATAGAAATGTTATCAATTAAAATATAATACACTTGATTCTCAGTGGTATAAAACAAATGGGTTTGTTTGTATATGTTTTGACAAATTAGATCATATTAAACCTTCAATTAATTAGAATCATCAGTTTTCATCCCAACAGTATTCAAGATGACATTTACATGCACAAACAGATAAATTGGCCCCATGAATCCCGAAAAACACTAATTTCTCTGTGTGCACAGTCTTAAACACTGATTTATTATGGTTCCCAATGGTTCAAAATGTTCTTGCTAATGCACAATAAAACTCTGAGACACGAGCCATATGGCAGAGAAACCAACTGTGGTCAGGTTGGGCGGAATTCAAGGGTCTTCAGACGACAATGTCAATGGCCAGGCGGCGGTGCTCCTGACTGTGATCAATAGTGGCAGAATGTGAATATTGATTATGTGTGTGTTTTATGAGAAGGAGCATTCCGGGCTGTTGGGGGCTGGAAGCAATGAGAATAGAATGGAGCTCATGTCAAGGCAGTAAGGGGTTACTGTAGCTAATTAATCCCCTGTGTGTTGTCTCTTGACTGTTCCATATGTGATACTTCCAGTTCCCCGCTCTCATCTGGGTAAATGACATCAATTATGGGATTTGGGTGGGGGAGAAAGCCCAAAGGAGAGAGATTCTGGGTGAAGCATGCCAGAGGAGATCACATATCCACACGCAGATGCTCTACAGGAGTAATAGACCAGATGAAACTGGGTGAGTAGTGCAAACCTGCCAAGAGGCAACTGAAATTTGGATCAGGTTGGAGAGGTTACAGGTGTTCTATTAAGTAAAACTCAATCTCAAGCCCTGGGTTCAGGCAAAGGTTCATGAGCTAACTAGCACTGCCTACATGCAATAATTTTTTTTCCTCTATTTGAAAGTTGTGGCAGGTGTGGTGTTGGCTTTGTGCTTTTATGTTACGGCTTTATATGCACATTTTTAAATGTGAAACCAGTCAATTCCCGAAATAATAATTTTAAGATTAATATTGAAGCATGGGATATTTATTTAAATAGTTTGACTGTTCAAGCAAACATTTTGGATATGGGAAAAACTTTGTCGTTGCCATTTTTATTCATCCTATATTGTTTAGTCATATCAAACGGTCACATTATGGGACAAAGCATCAAACTAACAGCAGTAATTAGATTTTTTTTGTTTGTTTTTTTTTTTTGTACTTACTATTATCTGGTGATATCCACTCTTGTCCCGGTCCTTCTGATGAAATGAAGGCCAAATATATTCAAAACAAGGAGGAAGTCTCATCCATACAAGTCCGTATTTTAAACAGAGATCTTAAGGACTGTTTTGATAAAGGCAGTATTAATTACTCTACTATTCTACAACTATTGGTCCGAGTCCATTAAGTGTGGGAAATTGTGATTCTAACAACAAGGACGATGATGATGGTGGGATGAAAATCTCCTCTGTGCAGGTATGCATATGCAATGGAAATGTTACAGTGTGCCGGATATGCATCTCATTAATCCTCCTGCTGTGTCTCCGAGCTTCACGATGGGCAGAGATTCTTGGGTCACAGTGAATCGGGGAAGCAGTGGTGTGGATGTGGATGGTTGTTCCGGAGAAGAGCTCAATGGAGTTCAGAAGACAACAATTGGTGTGAAGTCTTCGATAGCTGACGCGGACATGGAGAGGAGAACTCGCAGTAATAATGGTTGAGATAAACAGCGATGAAGAATGCTGAAAAAACAGACTTATGAACTTGATCAAATACGTAGAGTAAAATGGCAAGAACAAACTCAAAGACGGTAATTTATTACAAACACTTCATCACGCAAAAATCGTATGGGACCCATGATCAAAACCTAAAAGCTTATTAGGTGGGCATTTAAATGTACGTAGTATTTCATCTAAAATGGATAAAAATGAAAAATCTCCACAAGCTGCTTATGTGATACCTGAATATAATCTATTTAGGAAAGATAGAAAAATGGGAAGAGGAGGGGGTCTACTGATGTATGTGAAAGACCATATAAAGTGTTCTTTGTTCGTATCTACTTGTATAGATATTAATTTGGAATATTAACAGTTACTGTTCCCTTGTCCCCTCAAATGTCTTATAGTTGGTATCTATCGTCCACCTTCAGCTGATCCCAGTTTTTATGATGATTTAAAAGTTATTTTAAAAGAACTGAATACTACGGGTAAATAAGTGATTTTATTGGGTGATTATAATATAAATTGAAATGATAAGACACTTAAGGAAATAACTAAGTTTTTTGATTTTAAACAAATGGTGAATGGTCCAACAAGATTAACTCAGACAACAAAAACATATATAATCTATAGGACAGCTGTTAAATAAAACATCTGATTCACTCGCTTTTTTACCAGACCTCTTATTTTACATAGACTACTAATCAAAAGAAATATTTTGCGACATCGCAGCAGCTCCACGAAGCCCAGAACGTAAGCCAAAGGAGAGTTGTCAGATTTTAAAAATTCGATCTTTGGGGAAATCGGCAACGCTGGGTTTCTCGATAAAGTTGCAACATCTTAACTGACGTTGTTCGTTATTTTATGATTGAGTAATGCTTGTTTCCCAAACCAGCATGTAGATTGCTTGTTATAAAGTTGAACTTAAGTGCTTCATTACGGGAGCTGTCCAGTCCAAATATGTCCAGGTGTTTGTCTTCTCAAAATGAAAATAATGTGGAAATACTAACAAACATGAAAGTTGTGTGTAACCATGTCGAGGCGCCGAAATTTATTAACTATTACAGAATTAAATTAAATAAATAATTAGGGCTTTGGTAAGACAGGGTTTCAGATGTTTGCTCAGCTTATAGAGATTAATAAAAGTGATGCAAGGAGTGCATGTAACGTGAATGTACCCGATGAGCA
Organism: Myxocyprinus asiaticus; assembly: GCF_019703515.2. NCBI lineage: Eukaryota > Metazoa > Chordata > Actinopteri > Cypriniformes > Catostomidae > Myxocyprinus > Myxocyprinus asiaticus. Next base: position 17,529,551 of record NC_059345.1, on the reverse strand, counting down.
TCACATCATAATAAGGGGATATCACGTAGACTGTGTCTTTGGCTGGAAACTGAACAGATGCACAAAGAACAGAATTAAAATGACGGACATCAGTACTGAACTACTCATAGACCCTTTCTAAACAGAATGAAAGGAATCTCTCATTGCACACTCACTCTAACCTCCTTTGATAAATGTAATGTATTTATTTATTTAGGCCTATTTATTTAAGTTTTAAACTGCAGGGTCACTTTACTCACACTGTAAAAAATGTCTGTAATTTTAATGGTAAAAGACTGTAAAAATGTTACAGAAATAAAACGTTAATTGATTAACGAATATTAACTGTAAAATATACAGTAAAAAAAATTTAATATATTTTAAAAGACAATACAGTAGTTTTTACAATAAAATTTAAAAATAAAAAATTTTAGATGTAAAAAGTATAATTTTCCTGTATAATTAATGGTAAAAATTTACATTATGTTTAACAAGAGAGTACATGTATTTTCTTTACAGTAAATTACTGTTAAAATTACAGTAAAAAACAATAATTGGGCATTCCCACAATTCCCTGAATGACCCAACATATTTCATTATATTTTATGGGAATAGTTATGTTTCTTCTTATTTTTATTATCAGTTATGTACATTGGGGTGTTTTGTTTTATGTTTAATGTAGTTTAGTTAATGTTTACTGCATTATTTAAATTTCACATGTGTTACCCTGATGATGTTTAGTGTTTGTGTGAGTGACATTGAGCACTGTCTCTACATGTTTATTGGTCATTGCTCCTGGAAGAGCCACTATTGATGAACTTCATGTCATCATTTTTTTTTATTTATTTTTTACGGTGATTAACAATACTTTATAAAGTAAAAAGCAGATTTTTTACAGTTTCAGAAGGTTAATATCAAGTCTATGTCTTTTTTTACTGTAAATTTAACAGATTTATTTTTTTCTTTTTTTTTTTTTACAGTGCCATCATGGTCATATAAGTACACAGTTTTAAACTGTAAAATGTACAGGTTGTTCTGTAAAGTTGTTTACATAATTATTCTGGCAACCACAGCTGCCAGTTTATTTGTTTTGTTTTTTGTAAAAACTACAGGATTTTTTTTACAGTGCACATATGTCTAAAGAAATCTGTTTAATAAGATAATCTTTCTATTGCTATCATAGTTATGATTATCACATAAGGCCAATAAAACGTTATACTGTATTATATGTTATGTAAATTTAGATTTATCTTTTGACCTAATTTAGACCTATCACATTGCATGCACAGACTGTTGAGACTGCCAGTTGATTTCAATGTGATTTTTTTCACACTTTTTTATCCTCTAAAACAGTGTACAATGGCTTTCCAATGATCAAAATATTTTAATATAATTTATTCTATGTCCCTTTGTCTGATAAACTGTGAAAGATGCGAGAAAGATACATTTAAGTTGGACTTAATGGACTTAAGAGTGGTTCAAAGCTCTCGTTAATTTACAAATGTTTTTACTTAGACAACGATGCTTGGGAAACACACCATAGAGATTAAACTTAAGTTATACTATGGTTAGTAGCACTTAAGTACTACTTAAGTGCTACTAACGTTCTTCTTAGTGCTTTGGGAAACAAAGCCAATACCTGTGAAAAGCAGGAGGACTGAAATGTGTCTAATAATAATGTTTATTGCAATATTTCTTATTTTAATTTATTGAATTTATTTATATGGCCATTTCATTTTTCATTGTGTAACAGGGTCAGAAATGTGCTTCCACTTGCTTTACTTAATTTTGTGTATGACCCTTTAATTATATTTAAGCTGCACTCTCCACCCATTGGCTGGTGCTGTATAGCGAACTGGTTCCGGCTGGGTCATTCAATTTCGCTCCAGCCGAGAGAGTGGTTGTGGTGGGTGAGTGCTCCCCAGAAAAATATTTTAATTTATTTTATTTTATTTTTGGAGGGTTAACATCGACATGTATTTTGTTTTGTCATGTATGAAAGTGTATTGTATGCTCTCTTCTCAAGCTACCATGTTTTATGTGTAGTAATGTTTGATTTAATGTTCATCCTCATTATACAACATGTGTGAGCATGATTACTGGGACAGACCACTGCTTTTCAATGTGTTTCAACAGGTACAGACTTTATATTTTAAATAATATGTGTAATTATTGTATACCTGTCCTATATTGTTCATACATAAAGATTAAGATTTGCACCAGCCGAGAGAGTGGTTGTGGTGGAACATGCGTAAGCAAGATTATTGGGACTGACCACCGCTTTTCAATGTGTTTAAACAGAATAAAATCCACCAGTGGCGTGAGATGGTGTCAATCGGGTGTTTTAGTCAACACCACGCAGAGACAGCCCCATTACAATTGCATCAGTATGACCTATTAAGGTAAATTTCTAATAATAAACGTAATAATTGTTACAAAAAATCAATAATAATAATAATTATTGTTATTGTACATGTAATTATGCAACTCTAAGTATTAGGTAAGTTAGCGAATATTGACTCATAAAGGCTGAGGATAGGGGCGCGCTTCTTTATATTCACGATGAAATTAGGCACAGAATAGAGGTCCACCCTGTTTCACCAAGGTCCACTCATTTGGAAATGTCTGGCCTCGCCCCTGGTTGGTGCTGTATTTATAGATTTAAAGAAAGCATTTGATACAGTTAATCAGTTGCTGTCTAAATTATCAACACATAATATATACCTAAACACAATACAATGGATGTCCTCTTATTTAGATAATAGACAACATTGCACTAGAATTAATGGACATTTGTCTTCTTTTTTAGATTGTTCAATAGGGGTTCCACAAGGGTCCATTGTAGGCCCCTTACTGTTTAGTATATATTAATGATTTACCATCCTTTGCTCAGAGTGAGATCATAGAGAAAGGTCTGCGAGTGGAAGTGGTACAACATTTTATATATTTGTGTGTGATTCTAGATAGTAACTTAACTTCTAAAAAAACATATTAAGAAAATCATTAGGAGTTACAATTTATCAGGAATCAGATAAGCACTGATGCAGATAAATTATACATACATTCAATGATACTGTCGCATTTGTCTTACTGTGTTACAACTTGGTCTCAGGCTAGCTGTACCACTATGAAACCTCTGTATAGATTGTATAAACAGACACTTAAGGTATTGGACAAGAAAATGAAATATTGTAATATTATTAGAAAATATAATTTCCTGACTTTTGACAATTTTTTGTTTATGGCTAATGTAACGTTGCTATATATACGATTTTACATGATCTTGCCCCACCACCTCTCAAACAATTTGTAACGCATCACACTACTGCTACAATGTTGACTAGGTCCTCTTCAAGAGTTGATTGTTATATTAAATATAGATCAACAAAATTTGGTAGATCCGTTTTTTTCAGTTAGAACAGTAGAATATTGGAATTCCCTGCAGAGAAATATTAGAGAGTGTAGTACTTACATTTTTTTTAAATTAGGTGTTAAAAATTGGCTGAAAGAAAAACAGTAATGTAATCATTAGATCGAGCTCGTATGATTTGTGTATATTGATGTGATTGTGGATTGCATTATGTTATACATTTTGTCTGTATATGTGGTATATAGTATAGGGCAATTATTCTTATTGTTATTATTAATGATCAATTGTGATTACATATGGCTTTCCATGGTAGTATTGCAACTGCCTCTGAGGGACTGCGGTTGAAACTGAGCTTCTAGCTAATACTGTTACAATACATTTATTGTGAATTGTCCCTAAACGAATAAACAAACAAACAATTTGGCTGAATGGAGTTGATTCCCACATGAACTTGTGGGAACAACATGATGATTTCACATGTTGGTCTTGGTTTTCCCCATCTTTCCCCTCTGAACTATTGCAAAAATATTGCTCAACACTTAATGCAGAAAAATGCTAAAGGCCAAAAGTCAAATAAAAAGGAAATGCTACAACCCTGGGATAAAACATTTTGTTTTGTGGAAGCTTAGAATCATAATTTTTTATACAACATGTGTCACAGCACACACAAGTACACACCGCCCTGACCAAAAGCAACTACTGCAGTTTTCTGTGGAGTGCCTCTCCATGTTCTCCTTCACTGCATCCCCACACCTCTTTATCCCTGCACCTGTCTGGAGCTTTGCCGATTGAGATTCTGTGCTCAAACCGCTCTTCCGAACGATGGCATAAACAGGATTCTCAAGCTTTACACAGCAGGTTACAGATGGCTGCAGAAAAGAAAAAAGAGCTTTATCGTTCGTTATCGGCGGGAAAGCTTCTAGAGTGTAAAATTGAATTTTGATGAGATCATATGCTGTGCCACAGCAAAAGGGGGGACATCAGGGAAGAGTTTTGGGAAGTCGATGGGTGCTTAAAGGAGAATACTGAAGCAGTACAGTATATCTGCAGTGGCACAGCCTCCCTGCGCTCAAAAGTAAAGATAGCCTCATGGGGAAGCTAGTCCATCCTTTTTCTGATGAAGAGAGAACTGTTAGTCAAGATCAGTGGGGGAGTCTAGCCTCAGGCGTGTTTTGGCATGGCGGCCCAGTGCTGGGCGGATATGCCGTGATGAATTACAGAGTGCATGGCTATTTATCTCCGCAAACAAAATCTCATTTAGCATTATCAGAGTGTTTACTGGATTCTGCATGGGTTGCAGTGACAAAAAGCCATTGAAAGGTCACGTTAATTAAAAATGGGAATAACACAAGCTTCTGCCTACAATGATTAGAATCTCATAAACAAGATATGGGGCTAATAATCTATTGACAGTATTTATACATACAATAATGATTAAGAATAAAATCGAACTTTTAAAGTGCATGTGAATGTACTGACTTCCGATTATGTTACCATTCAAACTGAACCAATGAAATAAATAAAAATGAAATAAAATAAACTTGAATATACTGAAACAGTGGAGTACAATATATAATGTATGATCTAATATTTCTTTAAACTTATTTTGTCTATGCAGGACATCCTGGACACCAACCACAGTGCATACACACTATCTCTTAGCAATTTTACAGAAGTTCTCAACAGAAAAATAGACACAATTTATATGGCTTGTCTAGGGGCACCAAATCTTTAAATGTATATCAAAGTCTAGCAGTCATAACACCTTTAATGTATTGTAATACATACTGTATATTATGAACAAACAGATGGCAAATGATAATCTGATTAATCCTGTGGGTTCACGCATGGACTGTCATGTCCAGAAGAATCTCCAGCTTCATGTCCAAATAATGGCTCAAATCAATAACTTACAGCACAACAATACAGTATCACAGTGAGAGTCTTGTAGGTTTGATCAAAGGTCCATGTGCTAGTTTAGTTTAATTAAAAGACATAGATGAGACCTTAAGACCTAGAGATACAGGATATGGTCATGCTCAGCTTTGACCATCCAGCCGGGCCTGACCACCTGTCCCCTTCCTGCCCTGTCCCTCCGTGAGGAAGGACAGGGTACTGACAGATGGTGCCTCAGGGCCTCAGAGAGTCAGAAGCTGGTTTTTCCACTCTCAACCCCTCACGTCTCATTGAACGGCTCATCAGTGCCACCTGGACTGTCCAACAAAATATACTTTCCACTAATTTACATCTGAGGATAATCAAACAGAGTTAGATGAAGGGTGGACACTTTGAAGTTACTGCTGCGGTAGGTTTTACTACACTACACCATAAGGTACTGCACTAGAGGTTTGCAATATGACCAAAATCTTATTTCACAAAAAGAGTAATTTTATATTATGATAACAATATACATCACTACTTCATATATATATATATATATATATATATATATATATATATATATATATATATATATATATATAAAATGTATATATATATCACGATATAATAAACTTTTTTCTGGAAAATCAATAAAAATTGGTTTATATATTAACCATATTGTAATGCTTATTTTTTGAAACTCCTGTCAATGAATTAAATAACTGGAATCTTATGGATTACTTTTATGCTGCCTTTATGAGCTTTTTGGAGCTTCAAAGGTTTGGTCACAATTCACTTGCATTGTGTGAACCTACAGAGCTGAAATATTCTTCAAAAAATCTTTGTTTGTGTTCTGCAGAAGAAAAAAAGTCATACACATCTGGGATATCATGAGGGTGAGTAAATGATGAGAGAATTTAAATTTTGGGGTAAACTATACCTTTAAATAAATAGTTGTAGTAAATAAAAATGTAAACTGCTTGATGTTGTGTACTAGATGTGTACCCGCAATATTATGTTGCAGTTCTGCACTTCTAATGCAGAGAAAGCAGGTTTGCAAATGCAAAAAAGGTTTGACCCAGCTCTCCGTGCCAGCCACAATCTGTCGGTGGATCAACAGCTTTCTGACAGATAGGCAACAGCTATTGAGACTGGGGAAAATCACTTTTATTCACCGGGACCCTCACTATTAGCACTGGTGCTCCTTAGGGATGTGTTCTTTCTCCACTGCTCTTCTCCCTGTACACGAATGACTGCACTGCAAAAGACCCCTCTGTCAAGCTCCTGAAGTTTGTAGACGACACCACGGTCATTGGCCTCATCCGCGATGGTGATGAGTCTGCATCCAGACGGGAGGTTGAACAGCTGGCTGTCTGGTGCGGTCACAACAACCTTGAGCTGAACAAGCTCAAAACAGTGGAGATGACAGTGGACTTCAGGAGTCTGTCCTGCACATCTAGAACTATCTGGTTTGGTTCAGCCATCAAATAAGACAGAAGGAAACTACAGGACAGCTGAGAGGATTACTGGTGCACCCCTGCCCACCCTCCAAGTCTTGTACGTCTCCAGAGTGAGGAAATGTGCAGATAGAATCACTCTGGACCCCACACACCCTGCCCACTCCCTTTTTGAACTGTTGCCCTGGCCGGCGCTACAGAGCACTCTGCACCAGGACAACCAGGCACAAGAACAGTTTTTACCCTCAGGCCATTTACCACATGAACAATTAAACTGCCTTCAGGACTTCCATAGTGCAATAATATACAAATATGTCATTTACATATGTAAATTCACTCATATAGAATTCAATAACTGTCCATACCCCTACCCTGCACATGTATGTACCACATAGAATGGCATACATACAGTACATACGCCATTCTATGTTATATGTCCTATTTTTTTTTAATGTCTATTTATACTCTTACATTGTTTTATATTCTGTATCACTGTAATGTTCAGTGTGCACTTGTTTGTTTCTCCTATCATCAAAAAAAATAAAAAATAAAATAATAATTCCTTGTGTACGTGAGCACACTTGGCAATAAAGCTCATTCTGATTCAGATTCTGAAATGGTTTTGTGCCGCACTGTATTGGAGCCTTTCTTATTTCTTACTACTCTTACTTTGATAGTTTTGTGCAATAAGATGTTATAGTTATTTAGCGTATTTATTTGTTGAATAACCGTTTGTCGCCATGTTGAAGTGTAGCACTTAGTATCTGCATATCCCTCTAAAAGGCGTCTGATCGGGGTCATGTGAACATAATGGAGCCTAATTATACATTATTATCCTTAACACAGACTAGTCAATTAGTCATTCAAACAACCAACCAACTAGTCGATTATGAAAAGTCTTGCACATCCCTAGTATCATCATACCTCACAATCAGTAAAAAAAAATATGTTTTCTCTCACCTCACTGAGTGATCTCAGCTGGTGGGGAGTAAGACCTTTCTCTACAGATGAAGAGTTCAACCAAGGAGTTATTGAGATGAATTGGCAAAGAGGTGTAAAGTGAGAGAGCAGCATTAACTGTGAGACAACACATATCTCCATAGAACTTCTCAGCATGCACGTGAGGGAAGGGGGAAGGGGAGGAAAACCTGATTACAGAGATAATGGCTGGCTGTAAATAAAGAGGCTATGACAGTCATTTTTCAATGAGCTTTGCTGCCTCAGATATTATGTTCAATTAGGCTCAGATATTTCTAGCATGGGCCAGTGGCAAATGATCAATCAAGGCTGTCAGCAGTCTCTCTCTCTCTCTTTCTCTCTCTTGCTCTTTGCATCTCTGGGAAGGAAGCCAACATTACTAAATCAAGGAGCACAGAGATATACTGTTCAAAATGGCAATTACTGTCTTTGATGTGATTTTAGCACTCCAGTTTATCTAAATGGTGCTCAAAGAGCATTTAAAGTAACAGCCAGAGCATTACTGGAAATAAGCTGAAATAATTACAAAATAGTGGAATAGTGAAAACGGGGATATTACTTCTTTAACATATTCCATGCAAAACATATGGCTCAAGTGTTTTTAGTGCTTTGTCTCTAAATACAATAAATTCCATATCTCCTTCAACTTACTTTTCTCTTGAAGGTGCTGAAAGTATTTTTTTTTATGGAAAGATACACAGAAAATGTTTTATGTGTCTCTGTGAAAGCACTAGACACTGTAAACGGCAAAACAATGTGACTGCGGGCCACAATTAGATTCTTGTTTAGTCAAACTTTGAAGCGCTTTCTGCCTGTCAATAATTTTGCGTGTTCAAAGAGCAGCCAATTGGAAGCAGAAAGCTAAGAACATGGTTGTTTAAGCAGATAATTCAAGTCAAATGAGCAGTTGTCAGTTGATAAGATTGTTGTACAAGAAACTCTGAGACCAACACACTGCTGCTGTCCTGCTCCATCTCTGATTACAACAGTCTCAACGGTACAATGGTATCTTTAGAAAGGTGGGGATTTGAAAAGAGGGGGCGTGTCTAATTCAGAGGCTAAATTTGGTAGGAGTTCCAGAACGGCTAACATCGCTTACAGCACCTTTAACTTTCCATAAAATTCTAAAGAATATCAATATCAAATAAACAGCAGTGGCCTTAATAAGTCAAAACAGACACACACTTTAACACTTCAAAATATGATTCCAAATTATAATAAACTCAGCGCAGTGAAGAAGATCAAAACAAACAGTCTTTCAGCCCAGGCATAAACACACTCACAGGCTCATCATCCTAATGAGGGGAATATGATGTCCAAAACGTCACAGCCAAAAGGTTTGATTTACAATTAGTGTCACTACCATTCCCAATAGCACCGGAAATCTCTCGCAGACATTTTGCGGAATAACAACCCCAGTGAACTGCTGATCTGTGTCAAAAAGCTTTTGCATAGCTCCAGGAACTCCCTTAGTTCAATTTCAATATTCAATGTTTTATTTATTTTTATTTTTTAACCTGATTGACTCTTGCACTCCCAAAATCTCTTTTTAACACAGCATATGTATAAACAGCATTCTTGTTCTTTGTAAATACACAACTAAAGGCCTTCAGGCAAAGTTAGAACAATGCTACTAAATGTCTATCATTCAAACTACCTTAGGAAATTAAAGGGCACTTGCAGGCTTTGCCATTTTCCACTGTGTGTGGCCTAAATCATCACAATACTGAAATCAATGTCTATGAATTCAGTATTCTTAAAAAATCTCAGATGGAATACTGTGGCAATATGTAAACAAGAGATCAGCATTCTTTATCTAGGTTGATTTTGATGAGTCAGGTCATGTATATCCCTCAATAAACAGTGTCTTAAAACATTGGAAACTAAGCATAAAAAGGCTTCTCTGTGGCCTTGCTGTTTGTGATAGTAACTAACATTGCTTAAATAAAGACCTCAGGTTTTTAAGTGGTCAGAAAGCAAGTAGGTTTCAATGGTTGATGAAATAAGCAATGGATAAACCTGAAATTTAAATTTATAATTTAACTGAGGTTGTTTTCTTTGCTTTCTTTAAGAAATCAAAGTAAAAAGAAAAAGGTTCATTCAGTATAAAAATGAAACTGTGCTCTGTTTATATTATGACTTGTATTCTACATTTCCGCATCTTCAAGGGTAACCTCCTCTCATAAGCGTACCAGACAGATTTATTGAAATATAACCATCCTATATGGGCCTTTTAAATATTATTTGTATTATTATTATGGGCTTTTTGCCTTATTTGTACAAGACATTGGAGATGTAAAAGAAAACGATAAGGAGACAAGGGGAGGGGGTGGGGGGGGGGGGATGAAATGACCCAAACCGGGTTTGAATCCTGCAAAGCGCCACTGTGCAACATTATGGAGCATGTGCACCACCAGTCAGGCCACGCCTCCAACTATATTGGGCAGTATCAAAACAAGCCAATAGTACCATAGTACTGCACATAACTATTGTAAGAAATCCTACAAATGTAGAACTTCACTTCTTTTCACTGGTAAAATACATTTTCTTATCCCAGCTTACTACACAGAGACAACTATAGGAAAAATTATAAGAAAGTCCGTCGTAGGTTGATTCCCTCGAAAAGTGTAAACACTGTGGCTCTGTGGGATATTATTCTGGTGGGACTTTCACAGACTGTGTTCAGACAGACTGATCTCACTGTGAATTCAACAACAGTAGGTTGCAAGTTCTGCTGCTGAAATCAGTCTGTGCTTACCGAAATTCAAACCACTGCCCCCAATGGCTGAAACTGGAAGTGTTAGCCTATCGAACGTTGGCATGTGTGAGCTCCAGTTTCTGGGTATAATATTGTAGGTTCTACTGGTTGTTTAGATCAGTGTTACTATCAGAAATAATTAATAATTATTTCTTTAGTTATTAATTCATATTTAAATTAAATAATAGAATCTAACTCATTAAAACCTCATATGGGGCTCCAGTAAATGTAGTGCGCTACGTTCAGGAGCGGGTTTGGTTATTAGCAATAATTAATAATTATCAAAGATAATTATCAGTTATTAAAATCAATAGAACATTGATTTGAATCAATGTTAGCTCTTTTAATCCTTCAAATCAACAATCAAAAATAACCATCAAATTCAATAGAATATTAATTATTATCAAAGAAAATCATTCATTATTAAAATCAACGGAATACTGATTAGAATTAACACTAGCTTATTGATCCTTCAAATTCAACAATCATCAAAGATAATTATCAGTTATCAAAATCAATAGACTATTAATTAGGATTAATATCGCCGGGACACCACCTTGGAATCAGGGACTAATAACCAGATAGTATAATAGTCTCAATATTAGATTGTTCTCTTAGGCAAATCGACATCTGAAGAATATTGACCTTCGAAAAGAAACAATGAAGGCTTGAATCCGAGCACTGACATCCCCTGTCAGCATTTGACACAGGTGTATGCAAAACAAACCAAAACACTTCTCTTTGAAATATAACAAAGTTTATTTATGCAGTAATCTCAATTAATAATCAATACAATGCAGTCAATAAACTTCCGACTTACAACTACAAACTAAACAGTGACATGATTAGATTAGATATGGTAACCAAAATAAGTCTATATCACATGAGAGGAATGTAGGTGTGTGTGTGTGTGTGTGTGTGAATGTGTGTGTGCGAATGTGTGTGTAAGGTTTGACGCGCACAAAATTGCGGAAGTGACCCTCGTGGAGAGTACGTCATGTGAGATTTCCGGCCAGAGAATATGGCTGCGAATGTGGGCAGAGAGAAGCCGGCCAATGGCGTCTGCCCATTTACCGCGTCTCCGCTTGTACGATAACTTAGGGACAAAGCTGAGCTTTATCACAAAGTTATCTACTAGCCAAAAGTGTGTGCAAGAATGTTTGTGAGGGGTCGCGTGTGTGTGTGGTTAGTACGAGAGAGAGAGAATAAAGTGGCGGCACCAAAGCCGGTTTCGCGATCGTGGGAGAGAAAGCAGCTGTTAGTTTATCACTCAGAGACGTGGTGGACGGCTCGTAAACCATCCCGCAGTCTTTGATTCTTTAATGGATAAACTCAGTGTGCCGGTCTCACCCGCGATGGCGGAAATACACAACAGTCCAATGTGGTTGGACTACAACACAGCAGATCTCATTCGTGATAACAGTACATTACAGTAATACCTTGAGTATTATTAGCAACAATGAGCAGACTCGGCGGTCCGTAAACTGTACAAGCAATAACCTTGATACACAAGAATAACACACTATAATATTCTATCTCTGCCCAGACGTAAACCTCTTACTTGAATCGAATGAGGAAGTAGACGAATGTGTGTTCATCCGTCCTTTAACTCCGACTCGGTTCCTCGAGGCTCGGGTGATGACGGGAGGCCATTTCCTCGCTCTGTCGGCGGGCGGTTGATTCTCGGTGGGCTAGCGGAGAAATCAGTGACGTCGACTTGATTGAAGAGGGAAGAGAAATCTTTTTTCTTCACTTCACTTCTGCAGGCAAACGGATGAAGATGCAGATTGCTCAGCGATCTCCTTCAGATCCGTTAGAGTGTTCGGTGGAAGACAGAGTAATCTCAACTCGTCCAGCGAGATGGAGATTGTATGGCCACATTTTCAAATCGTAGGTTACTTCCTTGTGCCACAAGGCTACACCTGAGAGCAGCGATGAGCTGCGTCTACACACGCCGAGCAAAGTTGCTGGAAGCAAATCCCGTAAGGATCTCACAGTTATTTCTACTTCCGATGATGTCATGGTTGATGGGCATTCTGTTGTGTGCCTCATCCAATAGGAGTTGAGAGTTCGATCCTTTAGTGAGCAAGGCTTCATGGGATTTGTAGTCTGCTTTGGACTCCCTTTGTCAGTCAGGTTTTATGACTGTGTTAGGCCTGCCTTTGTCTTCTATCTCGATACATGAGGCCCAACAATATCCAGAGAATGGCTCCAAAAGCGACTTCTATTTTTAGTTGTAAATGATGTAATACATCAACAGGCATGCATAATTAATTAACTCTACACCCCAACCCGAAACCTAACCATCAGTGGAGTAAAAATGTCATTTTAGAGCGAAAATGCAACTTCCAAACCATGCTCACCATTGTTTATATGAACACAATTTATTCCTCATTCCCACAGGTCCAAAACCAGTGTCTCGGAGAGAAAGGTGATCACGTTTGAATTGATGAAAAAATGTCTGATAGGGGATGGCACATGTCAGAATTAAGCAGAATGTGGTCGATTTCATGGTACATGAACTTTTGGAAGCAACATGTCGATTTCCGGTCTGATCATGTTGGTCCGGAACACCTGTTTGAAAACAGCCATTATGTTTGCAAAAGCCTGATCTCAAATCAAATTCGGCAAGTGTGTGCTGATTTTTCTTTAGGCGAAATCGGCATACGTTGACCGAATTTAAAAACACTGCCTCCAGAGGCTAAAGTGGTAAGTGATTCAGAGCATATAAACAAGTGTGACATCCATTTATATCCAGGACAGTTCACCAGAAGCCAGTTGTAAAAAGAATTGTTTTCAGCTGAACAGGGTGTAAAACAGTGAAGAGAAATGTTTATTTTATTTAATCTACCCCCCAACCAAAACCCAAATCTAACCATAACCATTAGTAGAGACAAAATGCAATGTTAGGGATAAAATTGCAACCTCCTTATCATGCTCGTGATTGTTTATACAAACATGATTACTTCCTCGTTTGAATGGGGATTGAACTGTAATCTCCCATGCAACTGACGCAATGCGCTAACAGTCCTGCCATGAGGAAATTAAATTGTCGTTGAGCCGTTCCAAATATGTCTGATGGGAGATAGGGCATGTCAGTGAGGCAGCATATTGTTGCCGATCCTAGGGTAGCAGAACTTTCGGAAACAGCATGCCGACTTCCCGCGTGATCATGTTGTTTGCAATTCCATTTTACACTTTTTACAAAAGGTGTGAATCCACAATATAAAAGAAATGAAGCCTTCACACCAATGCTACTCAGTATACAGTCCACTATACCTTTTCAATTATACCTATATCATTATTGTACTTATTGTATAGCTCTTTATTGATTCACCTCTTCTTCTGTCAATGAATGGAGGACTATAGAGTTCACAAGGTCATTGTCATTACAAGGCCCTAATATAAAATTCATTGCATCAGATTGAAAACAAAGTGGGCTTCACCTCAATGAGCAATTCTATGATGAAGTGAATTACCTGTATTCTTGTATCTCTCCCAGGAAATGTCATTTGATGAACACATATGATCAAAAAATCAGGGGCAATAGCAGAGAGAAAATCCAATTACCCAATGCAAAGGCAGCTCTCTGTAAAATCTATATAGCATGAGGTAATTGGGAAACACCTAGCATTAATTCCAGGGAGACCCCGTTATTTCACAAACAATGGTCCTGTACTACAGCAGCTGTTTAGACCAATTCAAAACCACTGGTGTCAAATAACAGAGACTATTGAGCAATACTATTCACGGTGCCACATTTATTAACCCTTTGAATGACTTAAACATGTAATTAATTACTTCCTTTTCGATTTTGCCCTCTTTATGCCAACAGTCTTCTTTATGTCATGGTTTGTGTTCGTCTCAGAGAAGGAACAGCATTCTAACAAGTGTTCATCATGCTGGAAAATTGGAAACAGCAGCTGTGCTTTTTGCTACTTTAATTAATTCATGTTCTACTAGAATCCCAGGTGATCAATTCAGCATATCTAATCGAATCAAACCAAAAAAGGATGGTGAAAAAAGCCATTCACCAAATTAAGTCTTTCAGCATTTGCAGTGTTCAAAATGGTTAAGGCATTTAGTAGTCCTCTAAGACTTTCCTTTAAGTCTGGAAGAATCCCATTGCCCCTGAAGAATCCAGCTGGGCACAAGGGAGCACAAACCTTGCCTCCTTTCTTCACGCTTCTTCACTCTTTACACCAAGCAAAACATGTCATACTTGGAGAGGAAAGCAAATGGATATTCGTTTACATGTAAAATCATATTCCCAAAGACAGAAGTGAAAGCAGGCCTTGAGGAATCTCTAAGCCAATTAGTTCTCTTGAGAGAAGGATCCGCTATTTCTAAAAGGAGAAATTCGATCAGATGCACAAAAAGAAGAAGAAGAAGAAAACAGGTTTGTGATGCCTGCCCTTAAGTTATTGTGAGTACTTGCCAATATAATTCTTGACCTCTTTATGAACAGTTCCTCCAGGAAATCACACCTCAAACTGCTGCCATTGGAGATTATACTTACATCTGTAGTATACATAACAGAACACATTGAAGCTAAATGTGTCAATAGTCGCTTTAACACATACAGCCTTTTCCAGAAAATGAAAATTTTCTGTTTAGAGGTCATATGTGAATACGATCCATTTGAAAATACCGGTAAATCAGCTCTGGCTATTTGCCTGAATGAGAAGTTGTTACATTACCTTAAAAGTTCAGTTTTGATGCTGTGTGTGAACAAAGCCATACAATTAATTATTTGAGCATGTTCAAGGATGTAAGAAATCTGCTTTGGGCCAAAAAGTTTGAGGGAGATGATGCAATTACACAGGAGTGTATGGTGCTCCACGACTCAAATCTATGATCATACGGTGAGCAGCTAATGGAAATCGACTGCGCCAGGCCTTGAAACTGGACCGCAAAGAAATAAAGGTGCCGAACAAGAGCTCAAAGTGGAGCTTAACTTTTAACGCCACTCACCGACAACTCATGTTGCATTCTCTGTCTTTCCACTCAAGACCCCACCCATATGCGCTCTGCGCATTTCTTCTGAGACTCAGAACAGAGTAACATCAACAACAATGGCAGCACTCCCGTACATCCATGTTTGTTTAAATCTGTCATTTGTCTCCTAGAACAGCCATCATGTACATCTCAGAGTTTAATGGCATTTTGGTGCTGATGTGTGAATGGTAGAAAAACTGAAAAAAGATAGAAAGATGGTGCCTGTGTGAATAGCAGATGTTGTACATTTACCAGTAAAGGCAATTTAACCATTTTATTGCAATTTAACAGGTTTCATGTGTGAAAGTGGCTAATGACTGCTGATGGCTTTACAGAAACTGGCCATTTCTGGTTCTTAATCATCATGAAACCATGATGTCTGTTTAAAGAGCCTTGGAATGCCAAGGATTTTTTTTCTAATACCTCGATACAACAAAACGCAATCTCACCCAACTCTGGCATAAGTTCTTACATGCTACACTTTTATAAAGTCTTACATAACCCTCATTATTGTGGTCACTGCATGCATTTGAAAGCAGTCATAAAGAAGAAACACAAATCTCAGCACAAGTCAATTAAGCGGCCATTGCACCTGGTGCTATGCTATTGGGCCATATGCCAAGGGACGTGCATGGCCTCAGCTGACCATAAATCATTAGATAATGTGCAGTATGGCCAAGGTGAAAGTGTTCCAAGTTTCTCCTTTAGCATGAAATCAAAACTGTATGTGTTTAAAGATTTAAATATAACTTTTCAATCAGTGATTCGAGAATCAAATCCAGCTATAGTACATAGTTTAATTGGGAGATGTGTATTAAATTTAGAGGAAATGTTCAAAAGCAATTTGGAAGCATTTGGGAGCATACAGCTGTCAAAAAAAATCTTAACTTATTCCATTAATTTCATGCTCTCTTCAAAATATCACACCATACCATCTACAATTAAACAAAGTGGCGCAACTCACCCTTTTCTGATCTTCCAGACCATGAATCACCTGCTTCCTCTTCTGAGGCTGTGATGTAGAAGCCTCAGCTCCCAACTCAGACATTTTCCAGACAAACTCCTCAAAGAATCCACTGCACTTCTTCTAATACAAATCCAATGGAATGACTGTCTCCTGCCTGTTCTGGTCTCCCCAAATCCAAAATCCTTTCTTCTCAATTTTCCATCAGAGCAATGCAACCAAGCTAATTCCTTTTGCCATAGTAATGTCCATTCATTCATGTGAACCATTGAGTCTGGTGTAAGACAGACGTGTGATCACACCATGGTGCTTCCCTTCAGATGAAGCCCAGCACAGCTGCTCTGTGGCAGGCATCAGGAACGGGGGAAGGGCCTCTGTGACCAGCAACCCCAACTTCATAATTACACATTTGTTATTCACATTGTCATTTTCCAAATGATCTGAAAACTGACATGGCTGCATGTGTTTGCAACTTTACATCACAGTTGTCTTTTGTTAAATCCTCAAAAAGTAGAAATCCAGTGATTATTTTTGTTCCTGAATTGGTCTTCTTTAAATAAGCAGGTGCATGCATGTGTGTCAGGAGGAAAAAGACAAAGCAAACTGTATTAATTTTCATAGAACAGTGACTAATTGAAAGGCTTTAACTTTAAGCAAAATGAAGCATAAATGTTTTCTAATATTGTCACATATAAGTGCATTACATTTTCAGTTCAGTTCAGTTCTCTTTATTTCATTTCCAGAAAGCAATTTGGTTTCAGCATTTTAAACAAATAACAAACGTAAAAAAGAAAAAGAAAAAAAAACACAAACACAAATGCATAACAAATACATAAACACACAAAAATGTAATTAAGAAATTAAGTACCTAATTTTAAATTCCTCCCAGAATTTGATTTGAATTTAAAAACTTTTAATTTTGCTCAAGCTTCCTATTACTTTCATAAGCAACTTTAGACTGGGATGCTGTTAAACAATGCTTGAATGCACCTGTAATAAACCTATTATATAGGCTATGTTATAGTTCATCATATGACATTCAGTAAACAATAAGCCACATGCATATAAATAAACTTTCACCCCAAAAACACAAATACCAGATATCACACACTGTAATTAACACACTACTTTTTGGAAGCAAGGGACCCACAAAATTATCATATTAAGATTTGTTTTAAAACACATAAACCCATTTATTCTGACTTCTGATTTCATGCACATAGATAAATACTACTTTTCAAAATACTCGAAACCATATGTTCTTCCTTATGTTTGCATGCACATAGATAAATACTCTTTTCTTTTCATGGGTTACCCCACATCTCTGCCGGGCAGTCCCTCCTTCTTCACATTCACAGGTATTGTAGTCGAGGTCCCCTGATTCTTAAGTGATTACATTTTAAAAGCTCACACTGCACCACAATTCTGACCCCAATGATAATAATTAAGGTGTGATAAAACAGATTAAACTACGAGCACCTAGTTAAGACGATTGACGTGAATATAAAACTGACAACTTACCCCAAACAGGAGCGCTGGGTCTCCGCTAAAGGATGCGGGCTATGTTCCCCTGTCTGCGCGAGAGGAACAGCAGTGGCAGGCAGAGTAGGCAGTGCACGCGGGATCATCTTCAATCCATCACATTACGTCATTCCGCGCACACTGGTCTTTTCTCCTTCGCTTAACCGCCGAACGTCTCCATGACAACGCGCATAGTGAATACGCACGCTTCCATCTAGCGGCAGACTGTGCTACAGGAATAAGATTTTTTATTTTAATTTTAATTTTTAATAGACGTTAGTTATATCACACCAGTGGTGGAAAAGGTACTCAGTTTTCATACTTAATAAAAGTACAGATACCAAACAAATGTATTACTGAAGTTAAAGTAAAAAGTACATGGTTTTAAAGATACTTAAGTATTAAAAAGTAAAATGACTACAAATTCATATCTAATAAACTGGACCTATTTTTAAAACCATATAATTGAGTCTCATATATGAACTTTTATAGTTTATATATTCTCTCCCATTTTTAAATGCTTGTGTTTCTATTGTTTATTTTTATGTATTTTTTTATTTATTTTATTGTCATTTATTATTATTTTTTCTAGGGAAAAAGGGCCTATCTAGGGACCTGAGATGTAAAATATCATACGCTATAATCTCTAAGTACAATGCATCTTTTTTTTTTTTTTTTTTTTTTTTTTTTATGAAATTATGTTCTTGTTCTGTCCCTGTACAAATATATCTTTAAAAATAAATAAATACATAGTTCAGTGTACAATAAGTAAAGCTGAGTCGCAGGTGGATAAGGACTGGGCATTTTATTCATAAAATAAGCCATAGTTCATGTTAATGAACATGAATATGAACAGAATATAATCAATTCAAACAACACTGTCAATAATTTTATTATGTAGCTATTACTTTAAAATATTTACTTATTCTGTCCCTGAGCAATTTTGAGTTAAAGTTACCTTTTAAAAAGGTAATTACTAAATTACAAGCCATTAACAATAGGGCCCAACAAAACTAAGTATTACTTTTATTACAAAATATAATTATCAGTATTAAACAACATTTGAACGTATACACCAGTGTAAATAAATGTAAACACATTCACGTAAATAAATTAATCAAAAACAATGGTGAACACAACATTGAACTAAATATTCAGCATCTCTAAAGTAATTTAATATTATAATGGTATATTTTATTTATATATTAATATATTACTATTATAAAATGTATTTTATATACATGTACAAAAAAATTCACGTTCACAAAAATTACACTGACAATATTTTTTTTTCAAGCTTAAAAAAATAAGTTTTTAATTTTTTTATTTATTACATTGTTAGTGTCAGTATTTCTGTATTCTGTTTTGTTGTGAATATGAACAAATAAATGTTAAAATAATCTTGATTAGAACTAAATCCCTGGTTAATCGCAGCTTCTTGCATGAGAGTGCATTTGAAACTGGGGGGGGGGGAGGTGGGTACCACGTACACCCTGGAAAAAGTCTTGACATATTGTCTGACCCTTGATCAAGATTTTACCTCCCAGCCCCACTGTTGTAGTAGTCGTCGTAAGTCTAACTCCTCCCCCAGTCTAGGATCCTCCAGCTGTGATTGGTGGAGATACTTACGGGGCGGGGCGTGATGTAGCGCGATGTGTCCAGTATCTAGGCGGGATGAATGGTCAGACTGATCAAATCAACTTTTTACTATGTTGGCTGGTTGCATTAAACTTTTCTTCAGCTGTGCTTCGAAAGCAGCCTCTTTCCTTACATTCATCCACGTTTACGTTGATTTAGAGTCTAGAGTGTAGAGATGTAGAATTGCGAAATATTTGCCTGTCCTACGGAAATACAAGCACGTCTGGATTTGAGCTGAGTAGTATGTGGAAGTGACACATCTTTGTTTGGGTGAGTATTGTTTATATTTTGTCATGTTTTGTAGTTTTAGTACACGGAGGGATATGTTACGAAGGGTTGGTTGGTAGCTGTAAGCTTGTGGACTTGCTGGTTTCAAGCATGTTTGGCTTAAAAAAAAAAAAAAAAAAATTAAAAAAAACTATATGGTTGGTTAAATTCATCGAAAGCAAAAATTTCTCCGTTGTTATGTATTTTATTTTAAGCAATATTATCAATTTAAGCCACACGACCAGATTGGCGGCTTTTTGGGGACTTGAACCCGCGCTAACTGACTATGAAACAACCAATTTTTAGTGCTATGAACAAATATGACTGTGTTCTTTCTATAAATACACCCAAATATTCTGATATAAGTATATGTTTGGACAATTATTTGGTAATGGTTGTACAAATGTTAATTATATAGCATGTAAGCAAATGTGAACTGTAGGTCCCTATACAGGTTGGTACTTAGGTCAAATTAATGTGTGACGTGAAACTGTGCTGTTGAAAGTGGTTTAAGTAAATAGTGTATTTATTTTAACTCTGAATTATGCAAAATGCGTGACCATTAGATGGTTTTAAACTCTTTTATCAGTTGCATTAAAGTTAGCCTAGTAAGTTCCGGGTTGACTCATTTGGAGTTGAGATTCCGCACCAAGATTTCAAAAAGTGTGGAGGCGCGCGGGACTTGGTGAAGTCCCGCCTCCCAGCGCCGCGCTCATTGGCCACTGTCCGTTGGGGGCGTGTTATTTTAGAAATTCTCCGTCAGGATTCGATGGAACGCTCGTCAGTTATCGCTAAGCGCACAAAATCAATACTGGAATTTTAAATCAAAATATATATTTTTTTATTTATGCGGATTTCTGAAAATCTGTTAAATCACAAAATTCAGTTTTAGCTGAGCCACACGTTGATAAGTGTTACAGCTGAAAAATCTTCATGATGCTGTCTCCAAGATTGTATAATGCTGTAAAGAAACGGTAGGGCTCATTAATTCATTGTAAATAATATTGCTGATGGGCGTTAAATGTTGTAACATTGCATTGTGTGTTTGATTCCTTAGGTGGAAGATGAACAGTACATTACCAGACGGTCATAAGGTGGTCAAGAAACCTTTAAACAGTCCACTCAAGGCAAGATCAGCAAATGAAAATGTCAGTTACGCTGTTTTTGTGTAAACAAATGTCATTTTGTCTTATCAAATGAATAGGATGTGTTTACTTTGAAGAACATACAGTACGTCAGTGCTTTTTCCTTAAATAGTGCAAACGTAATATCCAATGTGTTTTCTGTGAAATAGGGGCATGTTTTTGTGGAACCACAAACACCATTAAAAAACTCAGGGAAATCTACATCTGAAGCTGTGTTACTGGAGAGCCATAAGACCATGGGACCTCTGACAACACCCACTAAGGGCCATGAGGCACAATCAAGCGAACCCTGGACGCCCACATCCAACCTGAAGATGCTCATCAGTGCAGCCAGCCCTGAGATTCGCAACCGTGAGAAAGAATGTGCTGTGGACAGCAGTGAATCTGAAAACTCACAGGTATCAGTAAAAGTCAACAGAAGAGATTTAATTACACTTAAATAGTAAATCAGTACTACTTTCCAGGTGACTTAGGGTAAAGAGACTTGTTTAAGGACATAGTGATCTATTTGGTAGTGCACCTGCAACCAAGATTAAAGGAATAGTTCACCCAAAAATGAAAGTTCTCTCATCGTTTACTCACCTTCATGCCATCTCAGATGTTTATGACTTTCTTTCTTCTGCAGAATTTAAGTTAAGATTTTTAGAAGAATATCTCAGCTCTGTAGGTCCATACAATGCAAGTGAATGGTGACCAAAAAGGACATAAAGGCAGCATAAAAGTAATCCATAAGACTCCAGTGGTTTAATCCATATCTTCTGAAGCAATCCAGTTGGTTTTGGGTAAGAACAGACCAAAATGTAACCCCTTTTTCACTTTACATATTTTCATTGCAGTCTCTAGGCACAATCATGATTTCAAGCTCGATTACACTTACTGGTGCTTGACGCATGCACAGATCACTAGATGGCGCTATAGGAAGTGTAGTCGAGCTGGAAATCATGATCGCTAAGAAGACTGCTGTCAAGATGTACAGTGAAAAATAAGTTATATTTTGGTCTGTTCTCACCCAAAACCAACTGGATCGCTTCAGAAGACATTGATTTAACCACTGGAGTCTTATGGATAACTTTTATGCTGACATTATCTCCTTCTTGGAGCTTTTGGATTTCTGATCACCATTCACTTGCATTGTATGGACCTGCAGAGCTGAAATATTCTTCTAAATATCTTTGTTTATGTTCAGCAGAAGAAAGAAAGTCATACGCATCTTGGATGGCAATGCTCATTTGCCTGTCCATGTGTTTAAATATTTGTTATCCTTTGTCACACAGGAGCCTGAGCAAGGGGAGGAGGTAGAAAAGCTTCAAATAAGTCGTAAAGACAAAAGCCTGGGTTTGCTGTGTTTCAAATTTCTGGCAAGGTACCCAAACTACCCCAATCCTGCTGTAAACAACAACATCTGCCTTGACGATGTGGCAGCCGAACTGAGTAAGTTGCTCAAAACACAACTACAGTTAATGCATTCGTAATCAAATTATGTTTTGTTTGATCAATCCTAATTGCTGCTATTGTCTCTACCCTTTAAGATGTGGAACGTCGTCGCATCTATGATATCATGAATGTCCTTGAAAGTCTAAGCATGGTCAGCCGACTGGCTAAGAACTGCTACACCTGGCATGGGCGGGCGAAACTCGCACAGACACTTGCTGTACTCAGACGAGCCGGCAAAGAGAACCGCTATGAACAACTGTTGCAACAGATCCGTCAAAGGAGCTTAGAGCAAGAAGAGAGGGAGTTCGACTTGGATGGAGAGGAAAAGGAAAATGAAGAAATGGCCAGTTTTGATATGGATGGAGACTCTGGTCAAGCAGAGCTTTCGGGAACAGATCCTAAAGCAGGTGTGTGAATGTGACATTCTGGCTGGCCCTCTGCCTGAAGCAGTCATTTCCAATGAGTACTGTTGTATTACAAAAGATAGTAGAAATGACTTATTTTGTGGTGTCACTGGAGCACAGAACACAAATGTATTGACTTTGTCCTTTTCTGTAGCAGCAGCAAACAGTCGGAAGGACAAATCTCTGAGAGTGATGAGTCAGAAGTTTGTCATGTTGTTCCTGGTGTCCAGCCCTCCTGTGGTTAGTCTGGAGATTGCTGCCAAGATCCTCATCGGAGAGGACCAGGTGGTGGATCAGGACAAAAACAAGTTCAAAAGTGAGTGCTGTTCTCAGCATGATATGTATTAAAGTTGTACCCTAAATAACACTTTGGAATTTGTACTTATGGTGAAAGTGTTATAATTATTCATGGAGATATTATTTTATTTGGTGGTTAAAAATCAACTACAAACGAAGCACTTAAAGGGATAGTTCAAACAAAAATGAAAATTCTCTCATTTATTCAACCTTATTCCATCCCAGATGTGTATGACTTTCTTTCATCTGCTAAACACAAAGATTTTTAGAAGAATATCTCAGCTCTGCAGGTCCATGCAATGCAAGTGAATGGGTACCAAAACTCTGAAGGTCTAAAAAGCATATAAATGCATCATAAAAGTAATCCATAAGACTCCAGTGGTTAAATCTATATCTTCTGAAGCGATATAAGTGTGGGTGAGAAACAGATCAATATTTAAGTCCTATTTTTACAATCAATCCCCACTTTCATTTTCACTTTTACTTTCACATTCTTTTGCTTTTGTTTATGGCAATTAGCATTCTTCGTGCATATCACAACCTGTTAGGCAGGGAGGAGAATTTACAGTAAAAAATGACTTAAATATTGATCTGTTTCTCAACCACACCTATCATATCAATTCTAAAGATATGCATTTAACTACTGGAGTCTTATGGATTACTTTTATGTGGCCTTTATGTGTTTTTTGGAGCTTCAAATTTCTGGTCACCATTCACTTGCAGTGTATGGACCTACAGAGCTGAGATATTCTTCTAAAAATCTTTGTGTTCAGCAGAAGAAAGAAAGTCATATGCATCTGGGATGGCATAAGGGTGAGTAAATGATGAGATCATTTTTGGGAGAACTATCCCTTTAAGTACAGTTAATCATTAAAAATGGATTTAAAGAACCTAAAAAACATTAGTAACTAAAACACATCTGTATTTTTACTGAAAGCCTTATTCTTTTTTTTTCTGTTGCCAGCTAAGATCCGCAGACTTTATGACATCGCAAATGTTTTGAGCAGCCTAGAGCTGATAAAGAAAGTGCACGTGACTGAGGATAGAGGTAGAAAGCCTGCTTTTAAGTGGACCGGGCCAAGTGACTTGCCATCTCCAAAGGGTTAGTGTTCCATACACCATTATAATCCTTTTCTGTTGTTTATGAAATCTGGCCTGATCACAATCAAAATTATTTTGCTTTAATCAATATGTACTTCTAAAAAATACACTTCTCACTTGAGGTCCTTATTCCTTTAATAAAAAAAAATTGTGTGGTAGGTTGGTGTTCCATCATTTATTGTTTGTTTGTTTGTTTATATTTGTTTTCTCACAGATCTAAAGATCTCCACTTCATCAGCATCAAGGCCTCTGGATTCTCGTTCCTCCATAGACAATTGTGCTAAAAATTTATTTTCCTCCCCTGGAACAAAACGAGGTTTCACTCGCCATCATTCCTTGGTCAAACTGGTCAAGAGCATTCAGGATGACCGCAGAAAAATTAATTCTGCACCATCTAGTCCCAATAAAATGACAGGTGAACCAGTTTACTGTCAATGTACCTTTAAAGAACAGTGACAAGGATGGTTAGATTTGATCTTTGTTCAATAACTACTATTAAATTTTGTTCTTGTTTTCAACATATTTAGCTGCATATTGTACAGTACTAATACAAAAACATTAACATTAAATACAAATGTTGCTTTAAAACAAAAATGGACCTGAAAGAGCACAAAGCACTCAGCATTAGCAATTTAAAGTCAAAACATTACTAGATTCTTTTTTATTTTACTGCAAAAACTAAAGTTTTTACCCTGAAAACTTAAGGTGATTCTGCAAATGGTGTGTTCTGTGCAAGCAAAATGGCCCACCTTGCTGCCATCTGCAAAAGGCATCTAGATGAGCAGTCCATGTAAGTAAACTTGTGTTCCTTAAAAAAAAGATAAAAAGAACAATGAAGTATCTATTTGAGTGATCAACACTATTGCATTGATTACAGAGACATCCATAGGCAATCTAAGAGGGAGGTGGCAGACTCACAGAATGGAAGCCCTTCAGTATCGTCTATACTATCTAAATCCACATCTGCTCATGAACATCAGCATAATGGACCTTCAGGAATGCAGATCCCATTTCTGCCTGTAGGGGCGATCCCATCCCTTCCTACCAAGTGCACCCCCGTCATCCCTGTTCTGATACCTCAGCACCAGACAGGCGGATCATATGCTGTTTACATGCACTCCACCTCTCTCAGACCACCACCCACCAGCCTAGCTGTTCGCTCAATGACATTTGAGAGCCCAGGGAGCACAAACACAAAAACATCACCCCCTACCGTGAGTAGTGCTGACCAAACCCTCTACTCATCATCACAAGACCAAGAATCAACAAGTCCCTCGAACCGTAAACGAGCATGTGAAGAAAAGGGCTTAGAGGGGAGTCCATCCAAAGTCCAACGGACAGAGCCAAAGGTAAGTTTATGTGAATTATTTGTATAACAGTATATAAGAAATGTAAAGTTAAAGTGTTAAACAAGGTGAACCTGTTAAACCAAACATTGGAAGAGATTGAAAAGGGTGGTAGAACTGTTTGGAGAACCTGTTTGCGTACAGTCATTATTTTTGCAAATAATTTTTGGCAGCACAGAAATTACACACTTTACTTTGAACATATTAAAGTACTTCAATTGAAAAATGAGTAATCATTTGAACAAGCTTTTAAGCCAGATTGCTAGTATACAGTTTGCCCAAAACAAATAGTCAGAAATGAAATTCATCAGGGTGTGAAATTGACACCCACCAAATATCTGTACTTTTTGTGCAGCAGAGGGTAGTTTTGCTTATCTAACAGCCAATGTGAGATGTACACTCACTGAGCACTTTATTAGGAACACCTGTACACCTACTTATTCATGTGATTATAATCAGCCAATCATGTGGCAGCAGTGCAATGCTTAAAATCACGCAGATATGGGTCAGGAGCTTCAGTTAATTTTCACATCAACCATCAGAATGGGCAAAAAATGTGATCTCAGTGATTTGGACCGTGGCATGATTGTTGGAGCCAGACGGGCTGGTTTGAGTGTTTCTGTAACTGATGATCTCCTGGGATTTTCACGAGCAACAATCTCTAGAGTTTACTCAGAATGGGACCAAAAATATCCTGAGAGTGGCAGTTCTGCGGATGGAAACACCTTGTTGATTAGAGAGGTCAACGGAGAATTGCCAGACTGGCTCGAGCTGACAGAAAGGCTACGGTAACTCAGATAACCACTCTGTACAATTGTAGTGAGCAGAATAGCATCTCAGAATGTACAACACATCGAACCTTGAGGCGGATGGGCTAAAACGGCAAGACCTCGTCGGGCACTTTATTAGAACCATTATATTCCTATTAAAGTGCTTAGTGAGTGTATGTAGTATATATTGATTTATGTTTTATAGTTGAATTGGAAATATAAAAACAACTGTTTCAATTGGGCAAAAAAGTTATTTTCCACCCTGAACTTCTTAGCTACGCATTTTATAGTCTGTAGCAGCCAGGTTGACCCTTTCTGCTGTTGTATCCTTTTAAAGAGCGCTTCTCCAAAGCTGTGTGAGATTCTCCAAGCTCGTCTGATGGCCCGAAGAGGTGCTTTTCTCTCTAACCGTCCATCCCCGAGAGTCCTGCATCTGGAGTTCTCCAAACCCTCTGAGAACCATTCTTCCTCGTTGCCCGCCAGCGCAGCACCTCTGGAGCACAGCGTGGAACCCTTCCTGGAGAAGGAGGACAAGGTTCAGACCTCAGACAATGAGAGAGGACTGACCCCTGTCAGAACAGCACAATCACAGGTCCAGAAAGTCAGCGTTCCATTGCAGGATGTGGTGCTGCCATCTGGACCCATACATACAGCGGTAGGAATAGCACTGCATGTTCTTGAATTCAGAAAAAACTGTACAGCACCATGTCCAATTAATCTTTTGAATCCTCAGGTAACTTGGTGGTTTAGATGTGATATTTTCTTTATAGTCTTGGCTTTAATTCTTCTTGTTTGTTTCTCAGACTTTGATCCCTGCAGGTTATTTGATTCCAATCTCCCAGCAGTCTTTTGTGAGCTTCAGAGATGTGCAGTGCTCCACTGGAGAGAGCTCCAAAGCCTCCACTCCAACTTATAATGTCTACCAGACCCCAACAGCAGGTATGCTAGTGCCCATTTTGCTTGCTGCCCATTAAGGGTGTCTCAAATCAGTAACTTATGATGTTTAATTTCATTTAGAATCCTGTTTATGTTGATATCTACCCATGTAGCCCAAGAAGTATGCAACCTGGACAGTGTCATCTTTGCTTATAGGCAAATCTTTTGAGCCACTCACCTGAGCCATAAATGCAAAACTTTTAGAAGCCAAGGGAAACGGGAAAAAACTATTTGACACTGTTTAGAGCCCTCCAAAACAATCAGTCACTGACAAAATATCTAATATAATATAATGAAACATTTACAATTTTTGAATATTTTGCTTTCAAAAACATTATTTTGTTAGAATAAGTGACTACTTTTTAATGGGCGTCAATGGAGAAACAAAGGTCTTGCCTGCATAACTTCTCTTCCTCACTCTTTATTTCCATTTAGATCTATTTGTGTAAAGCCTTTTCTGTAATGAATTAAATGATTACCCATATTTCTTTCCTTCATAGGTTCCAGACCCGTTCTTCCTCAAGAAGTCACTCCCACCCATCTCCCTATTCATCGGATACCTACCGTCTCTCCATTCTCTTCTCATGGCCATCGTATCCACAGCCCCAGTCCTACCATTCTCAACTTCACCCTGCAGAACCTAGGTCTTATCCCTGGCACCACCACACAAAACTCTATTACAGAGCGGGCCAGCCCCTTGCCATCCCCTCACCCAGGCCGGCCACCACGGGGCATGATATTTGTGAAGCCCCTCTCTCCTGCTCAAGCTCTGCAGCCAGCCTCAATACACGGGCAGCCCGTCTCCTTCAGCATACCCCAGGTAAGACCACTGTAAATGCTAGGGATGTGCTAATACTGTATGTAAAATTGGTAGCATAATGATAACAAATATAAAATGGATAGTTCTGGTCCTGGATACTTATTGGTCAACAGCCTTGCTTTATTCATGATAAATCACAGCACTGAGCTCTTCACAGAACTTCTATTTGTATCACTCTGCAGCACCCATAGCAGGGTATCCGCAGGTCCTTAAAACGTCTTAAAAAGTTAAAATTTAAGGACATAAAAAGTCTTAAATAAATTACAAGAAGTCTTAAATTTCAGTTGCTGAGGTCTTACATTTTGGGGCGTGAATAGAGGAAACGCTTAAAACAGCAGAATCAAAATAATCCCTCTCTCTCGTGTATCCATCAGTTAGCAGCTGACACTTGAGTTTAGTGCTAGCGCATGCAGGGAAGCGCATTTTTACTAAACTTACGATGTTACACATGTATAAACCTTCATAAACCTGTTAATCCGGAATGCAAATGCCGTTATTCTGCGTCTGTAAAACACTATTACTCCTGCTTGATATCTCCATCTCTCTAGAGCTCCATCTGACATATACAGGTATTTTCTCTGCCATCTGAATGTCAATTAAAAAAAAAAAGTAATAATATACAAAACAATAATAATATAATTATATAAATATAATATTTGTACATAATCTGTTTTCAATATATATCATAACTAATTATGCAGCACAGTTCTCTTTCATAATTTAATCTGTTAACATTTTCAATACATTTTGTCAACTTTAAATGGCCATCTTTAAGGTAGCTGACAAGTTTAGACTTTTAATTGAGAGATTTCACACGAAAATGTAAATTGTCACCACTTACCTTCATGCTGTTGCAAACCTGCATGACTTTCTTATTTCAGTGGATATCAAAAGGAGATATTAGGGAGTTTCAGTCACCATTCACTTTCATTGAATGAAAAAAATATGCAGTGATAGTGAATGAGACTAAACGTTTTGCTTAACATCTCCTTTTTTTGTTCCATGGCAGAGAAAAATTCATACAGTCTCAGGGGTGAGCAGTGATGACAGAAATGTCATTTTTAAATGAACTGCCCTTTAACTACCTGTTAAAGTATTTGTTAAAGGTATCTGCCAAGAAAAAAATATATAAATGTTATTCAGCACATGCTAGACCTGATTCATAGCAGTGCCATCTTTGATTTTTAACGGGAATGACAATGAGGCTGTGAGGGATAGATGTACAGCCTCTTCAATGGGCTGTACTGCAGTTTAAAGTGTTCTTAGATCATTCCGTGTACAAAACATTGAAAAAATTATTTTTCAAGGACACTCAGTAGACAAAACTCCAGACAGACAACGAGTTGTGAAAAATCAGATGGGATCTAGGAGCTTTTTACGTCTTTATACCGTGCATGCCTTTGAAGAGATGGTAAGTCTATCCTTCACAGCTTCATTTCCATTCCAATTAAAAATCAAACATGGCGCTCCTGTGAATAAGGTCTATAGACCCAATCCTCTTGTTTACAAAAATGTCAGTGCATGCGCAGTAAGTGGTTGCAGAAAGCCCGCTGACTGTTGTGTTAGATTTGACAGATTAGATGATTAAACGAAAGTATGACACAAAACCATCATAAATACAAACATATTCTTATCGATACAATTACTATAATGAAATGAGTTAATAACAAACATGTGATCATGTTCACTATAAATTTTTGCTGCAAAGTTGTGAGTTGAAATGATCTCCTCAGTCCAGTCAACTCTGTTGATGGCTTGAAGATTATGTGCAAAATGACAAACTGTCAAACTGTTAAAGACCAAATTTTAATCATATATTTGTTATTTATTAATTTAAACATGTTTCAACTAGGGCTGTCACGATTATAAAATTTGGCTTATATTTGGATTATAAAAGTTGTCAAAAATTTTTTTTATTTATTATGACGATTACCGGTAATTGTCGATGATTTAATTGCCTTTCAAATTGTCATACTTCTTAAGGTGTATGTGTGCTTTATCCATCTTAAAAAGTAATTTATTTATATTTAACTTGTAATCATATAATAAAATAGGGATATAACATTTCCATTAAAGCTTTAAATACTAACCAATTATATTTTAAATATCAAACTATTTCCAGATACTTAAAATATGTATCTTGGTCAACTTTAGTCTTGTTCCATTTTACATTTCCACTGTTTTTATTTTTTAATATTTTTGGAACCCAGCCTATTATACAGTATACTGTCCTAAATTCTTCACTTTCACAAGTTATTTTTAGTGTCTCAGAATAATCCCACAATTTCTCATAAAGGAAGACATTTGAGATTATGTGTGTATTTCAAAATATGTGTGCATTTGTTTTCTTCATTCTATCATTTCCACAGAAATAGCGTAAGCAGGCATGTCCTCTCTGTCACTGCGTGCATCGACCAAAAACATTTGCCACGCAAACGTTAAATTAAAGTGAAACAGGAGCGCTTTGCATCCACTATCAGAATCCTTACCTATATTTTTGCGGGAGTTTGCCGCAAACCATTGCGGAGAGCACGTGCCTCAGAGCACTTTAAGAGTGGTTAAAGGGATAGTTCACCCAAAAATGAAAATTCTCTCATCATTAACTCACCCTCTTGCCATCCCAGATGTGTATGACTTTCTTTCTTCTGCTGAACACAAACAAAGATTTTTAGAAGAATACCTCAGCTCTGTAGGTCCATACAATGCAAGTGAATGGTGACCAGAACTTTGGACAGAAAGGCAGCCCAAAAGTAACCCATATGACTCCGGTAGTT
The DNA here is from genome assembly GCF_019703515.2 of Myxocyprinus asiaticus. Classification (NCBI taxonomy): domain Eukaryota; kingdom Metazoa; phylum Chordata; class Actinopteri; order Cypriniformes; family Catostomidae; genus Myxocyprinus; species Myxocyprinus asiaticus. Next base: position 17,498,713 of record NC_059345.1, on the reverse strand, counting down.
AAATGCATATCTTCAGAAACTATGAAAGTAGAATGCGAATTGCCAAAAACAAAAGAAGAAGAATGTGGAAGTAAAAGTGAAAGTGGAGATTTATTGTAAAAAAAAAAAAAAAAAAAAAAGGACTTAAATATTGATCTTTTTCTCACCCACATCTATGAAACTATCCACTAAAGGCATTCACTGATATAGAACTTCTGGCAGATGCCAATAATTATTTTTATCAAAGGCAGATAACCAATATGATGTAAATCTTGATGTCTAGATTAATTACATTTATCTAGCGTCTCACATGGCATCAAAGTAATACTGTATAATGTAGACAGAATAGATAACTATCTTCTTCCAAAGCCAGGCATCGAAACTGTTTACATTGAAATAAGACCTAATTTTGGCAGTCAATAATAAAAAAAATCATCAATATATGTCATCAGAATATCAAGCATTCCTAACAAATGCAATGTGTAGTATGCACCTATGTTTTTCTAAATCAAGTCAGTATGACATTTCAAGTCAGTTTTGCTATTGCTTGATAAGAATTGAGTTAATCTTTGACTGGTAAACAAAACAAACCCTAACCTAATATCCAGGTCAGTTTCTCAGACCCTCCCTGAGTTTCTGTAAATAGTCCTTTTTTTATTTTTTATGACCATTTGCATATTTGTTCTCATTCCTCCAGGCTTTAGTAACCACGCCCAAAGGCAGTCAACCTCTCCAGCAGAGTTTCTTCCACACCCCGGTCTCCTTCCCTACTGTAACCAACACTACAGTACCAAGAAACATCTACATCCCTCAGAGAAAGCTTGATGTAAGTTCAGAAGATACCTGAGGAGATGACTGAGGACAACCACACCTGCAGACCTAATGCTGCTAAAAAACAGTTCGTCTGTTTGAGCCATTATGTGTGTATCTTTTGATCAGTTTTTATGTTTCCCTTTTTATTATTTTACTATAGGGTCTGCATTAACTTCTTGTGTATCTGTGGTTCTTAATGCTTTTCATGGTGCTGAGACTTTGAGGAAGCCAGGACAGCATGCAAACATGGTGCTACTCTTTAACAGGAAGGCAATTGAGGGTTTATCGAGGAAAAAAATAAAAGCACAATCGAGGTGGCCTTTTTAAATGAGGTATTGCCTAAAAAAATGCTGTAAATGGATGGTTACAAAAGAATGAATGAACAAAACATGGTGCAAAAATTTGTATTAAATGTTAACAGGAAATCTAATTTCAGGGCTTCTAGGAATTGCCAAACCTTTAAATGTTTATAAGTACCACAGAATATTAAACTGACATAATTTGGCATTATGTTAAAATGTATTAATATGGGAGAATGTTGTTAAATTGAAGGTGTTATGAAATGTTGTAGATGTATTTTATGTTAATGAAATGTAGTAATATTACAATCTGCACATCATTTATATGAGCTGTCTCCTGTACAATGTGGTTTCTGTGTAATAAAGATAAATTAATGTGCACTAAAGATGCGTTTACTTTTGTCTGTCACTGTTTTCTATTTACCGTTAATGGCATAAATAAGGGAATTGCCCTCACCTGACTTTTCAAATCATCTATTCCCTAAAATTTCCTAACATTCCCAAATAACACAGCACTTGCATTGAGAAGTCTGATTAGTTTTAACGATTTGGTTCGTTCCAATGAACCGGTTAAAACTGGATTAATTTGAATCGTTTAGGAGTCACCATTGTAAAATAAATGCAATACTGATGTTGAATTTTGTATTATTGTAATATGACACTCACCTTTTATTCCCAAAGTTCTACTTGACATGTAAGTAATTGACAAAAGTTTTGCATGTTGTTTCAAAAGAACGATTCAAATATTAATCAGATGATATGCTTGAGCTGTGGCTCGACTACTATCTTATGCTGACGCACCACATTTAACGTCTTCCTGTGGAATAGTTTCAAATGTTTTATTTTTTTAATATAATGAAATTAATGGTATTGAAGACATAAATTAAACCACTGGAGTCATATGGATTACTTTTATGCTGCCTTTATATGCTTTTTGGACCTTCAGTAATCTGGTCACCATTCACTTGCATTGTACGGACCTGCAGAGCTGAGGTATTTTTCTAAAAATCAAAAGAAAGAAAGCCATACACATCTGGGGTGGCATGAGGGTGAGTAAATGATGATAGAATTTTAATTTTGGGGTGAACTATCTCTTTAAGAGTTCCATTCATTCAGAAATGTCGATTAAGCCATTAACTGATTAGGTAGTAAGTCAGCTGCATAGGTAGGTTGAAAATGGATAGTTTAAAAATCACTTTCATGTGTGGAAGAGAACAACGTAAACATTCTTCCATCTTTTGTATTCTGCAGAAGAATGTCATACAGGAGCAGTGTTGGGTGTAATGCTTTACTAAGTAATTAATTACTGTAATTTAATGACTTTTTCATTGAAGGGATTACTCTTAATTTTTCAGTAATTTAATTACAGTTACTTCTGATGTAGTTGTGTTAAATACTGTATAGACCATAGAACAATATATAAAACAATAGTGAATTTAAAATCGAAATTTAACATCTAATGTTAAAATGTATGTTTTCTAATTTAATGCAGCCTCCTTAAATTCTTTGGCCAGTTCATGAATAATTGATTTGATTTTACATGATTTATTTGAAAGAATTAAAAGAACAATTTCATGTCTATCCTTGTATTTTTCATCTGGTCGAGGTTGATAAGGGTTTTAGAAAGTAATTAGTAATAAGTAATGCAATTACTTTTCAGACAGAGTAATTAGTACAGTAATCTAATTACATTGTAGAAGATGTAATTAGTAGTTAGTAATTAATTACTTTTTAGAGTTACTAACCCAACACTGTACAGGAGGAATGATAGTGAGTGTTGATAGAATTTTCCTTTTGGGGCAAACTAACCCTTTATTGGAAATTATGGACTTGCTTGTGAAGGCCTTTTGGTAATCATCAAAAACTTGATTTAATTTTCTATCAGTATAATTCAATTTGCCATTGTTTTCCTGTCAAATTATTTTAATGTATTCCTCTGACCAAATAAAACCAGGTATATATAGCATGATTCTGTTTGGGATGTATTTAACCAATCAAAAACACACTAAACAATAAAACAAAAATCAAAATAAACAACTGGCTGAGTATACTTCTTTAATGTGTACACAAACACAGTCATGTCATGTGAAAATTAATTGCGTTTATTCATGTTTTATATCTGGGATCTCTGAGGGTGCAAATATAAGTAATGTAAAATAAATAAAATGTAAAAAAAGTTTAGATAAGATTAAGAAGTCTTTAACCTGGGCTGCTTCCCAAAAGCATCGCAAGGTTAAGTTGATCTTAGAGACCATTGGCACCAGTGGTTTCTATGATCTGCTTAGGCTTACGATGCTTTTGGGAAATGCTGCCCTGATATGTTAAGTGGCCTGTTAAAATGACCTTCCAGTCTCTTAGACCCTAAAAAAAACATAAGAGTTAAACTCACTGGAACACTCAAGCATTTTAAGAGCTAAACAAATGTTTTGGTGCTTGTAGTATAACCCACTTATGGATTGAATATCACTGTAATTGCATTTCATTTGTGTACTGTCAGCAGTTAATTTAAGAGCATGGCTTCATTTAAGTGTCAGCACGCCCCCCAGCTCCTTTCCAGTATATAAAGATCACTCAAAGAGGGTCAAAAATGGACATTGTCAGGTACCCTGAGCTTCACAGAGGTGAAACCATTATTTTCAGAAGATGTCTTACATAACCCGTGACTAAGTAAGTAGAATATAAACCTTTACATTTTAATGTCTTTCCATGGCTTGTTAACATGCTATTTATTGCATTTGCAAATATTTTTCATATTAGTGTTTTTTGAAATAAGCCTATTATAAAGTTATTCTTGAAGAATTCATCAGGATTGTAGTGTTGTGAAATAGAGAATGTGAAGCTTTGTGAAGAGTAACGATGATTGGGTAATACCTCTAATAAGTTTCAAATTATATAATGTAATTAACAAATCAATATTTAATGTACATTCAAATAGTAAAAGAATTCACGAAACATTGATTTATATATTCATATATATTCTTATTGATACACATGAACTAATACTCTGTTATGCATCACATAATGTTTGTAAATCAATGTTTAATGGAAGTTATTATATTATATATCATACAAGTATTATCGTTTATGTGAAAGTGTTACTGATTATTGTTATTTAACTAGCAGTCTTGACATTGATATGCTTTATTTTATCCGTACAAAATAGAGATCAGCAAATTAATTTAAACATATACAAAGAATATAATAACAATAAAATAGAGGAAGTTCATATTTAGATTCTTTTAGTGAGACTACACAGCAGACACCTATATACTTACATACGTGTAACCCAGCGGCAGTGTCATCATTAAAAGATCTATTTCTAGACCCTTATCATTACATTCCACACTAGTGAGGTGATACTCTGCCTGCTCAAAGAGAAGAGATAGAAAAAGATTAAAATGACTCATTACTTTGAGATAGGATACATCTATTTTTATATCTGACCATAAGATATATAAAGGAAGGTAGTCAGCATTTCTCCTAAGTATTTAACATTTTTAAAGATAAATGGCAGGTTGTTTTCCACAGTAAAAATTGTTAATGAGCTAATTCTTACACTCATCCCCTCAGGTCAATGTCTTTGGCATTTTGGCATAGCCTAACTGTCTTTCTCCCATCCCTGTAAATTTCAGATTCATTTCCCCAGCCAAGGATGCCAAATTGGGGTGGAGGAGCCAAATGTGCAGCCTGTGAGAAGACGGTTTACCATGCTGAGGAAATACAGTGCAATAGCCGGAGCTTCCACAAAACCTGCTTTATTTGCAGTAAGTCTGCAAGAGGTTTCGGGGTATTAATGAGGAACATGACAGTGAAAGAAACACCATTTGCTCAGCATTGGGCAGTGTGTTGAAAATGTGTTACTGTATATTGAAATGAACATTAACCAAGATTAATAATTGCTGTAAAAGTATTGTTCATTGTTAGTTCATGTTAACTAAAGTAGTTAAGTAATGTTAACAAATGAAAACTTATTGCAGATTTTTAACTAGACATATTTCAGAATTACTAATTTATACCAGATCACAACAGAACATGAACTGATTTGTGTTTAAATATATTAAATTAAATATATACAGGTGCATCTCAATAAATTAGAATGTCGTGGAAAAGTTCATTTATTTCAGTAATTCAACTCAAATTGTGAAACTCGTGTATTAAATAAATTCAATGCACACAGACTGAAGTAGTTTAAGTCTTTGGTTCTTTTAATTGTGATGATTTTAGCTCACATTTAACAAAAACCCACCAATTCACTATCTCAAAAAATTAGAATATGGTGACATGCCAATCAGCTAATCAACTCAAAACACCTGCAAAGGTTTCCTGAGCCTTCAAAATTGTCTCTCAGTTTGGTTCACTAGGCTACACAATCATGGGGAAGACTGCTGATCTGACAGTTGTCCAGAAGACAATCATTGACACCCTTCACAAGGAGGGTAAGCCACAAACATTCATTGCCAAAGAAGCTGGCTGTTCACAGAGTGCTGTCTCCAAGCATGTTAACAGAAAGTTGAGTGGAAGGAAAAAGTGTGGAAGAAAAAGATGCACAACCAACCGAGAAAACCGCAGCCTTATGATTGTCAAGCAAAATCGATTCAAGAATTTGGGTGAACTTCACAAGGAATGGACTGAGGCTGGGGTCAAGGCATCAAGAGCCACCACACACAGACATGTCAAGGAATTTGGCTACAGTTGTCATATTCCTCTTGTTAAGCAACTCCTGAACCACAGACAACGTCAAAGGCGTCTTACCTGGGCTAAGGAGAAGAAGAACTGGACTGTTGCCCAGTGTTCCAAAGTCCTCTTTTCAGATGAGAGCAAGTTTTGTATTTCATTTGGAAACCAAGGTCCTAGAGTCTGGAGGAAGGGTGGAGAAGCTCATAGCCCAAGTTGCTTGAAGTCCAGTGCTGTTTCCACAGTCTGTGATGATTTGGGGTGCAATGTCATCTGCTGGTGTAGGTCCATTGTGTTTTTTGAAAACCAAAGTCACTGCACCCGTTTACCAAGACATTTTGGAGCACTTCATGCTTCCTTCTGCTGACCAGCTTTTTAAAGATGCTGATTTCATTTTCCAGCAGGATTTGGCACCTGCCCACACTGCCAAAAGCACCAAAAGTTGGTTAAATGACCATGGTGTTGGTGTGCTTGACTGGCCAGCAAACTCACCAGACCTGAACCCCATAGAGAATCTATGGGGTATTGTCAAGAGGAAAATGAGAAACAAGAGACCAAAAAATGCAGATGAGCTGAAGGACACTGTCAAAGAAACCTGGGCTTCCATACCACCTCAGCAGTGCCACAAACAGATCACCTCCATGCCACGCCGAATTGAGGCAGTAATTAAAGCAAAAGGAGCCCCTACCAAGTATTGAGTACATATACAGTAAATGAACATACTTTCCAGAAGGCCAATAATTCACTAAAAATGTTTTTTTTATTGGTCTTATGATGTATTCTAATTTTTTGAGATAGTGAATTGGTGGGTTTTTGTTAAATGTGAGCCAAAATCATCACAATTAAAAGAACCAAAGACTTAAACTACTTCAGTCTGTGTGCATTGAATTTATTTAATACACGAGTTTCACAATTTGAGTTGAATTACTGAAATAAATGAACTTTTCCACGACATTCTAATTTATTGAGATGCACCTGTATATTAATTCATTCAATTCGGTCTAACCTGATGTTTACCAAACATTTAAATTTTACCTGGAGTAACCAAACATTTACATTTTCTTTCCAGTGGGACCATTATTTTATTTGGCTTAGATTAGAGTCAGCATGAAATCAAAATGTACCTTATTTACTTTCTTAATACACGTTCGTGGTCTCTGTAATCTTTCATCAGAATCACTTGGTAGCACACTTTCCATTTCCCCTTTCTCTCTTCACTTTCCAATCACGAAAAGGGCATAATAATAATCATTAAAAAAAATAATAATACATGAGCCTGATGAACTGTTATGTGTGGCACAACAGCCATATGGTAACCAGTCCATGAATTCAAAATGTCATCAAAAGCAAGTTTTAGTTGTACAAATGTTGCTCAGTCATCAAACAGCCTCTTTCAGTAATACATCATTAATCCTTTAAGGGCTGGGCCATGCCAAGAGGGTGACGATAGTTTGTTTAAGACTGGTAACACTCTAGTTGAGTTAACACTCCTGCATTTAGCTGCCAATCTAGGGCCTCTTTCCATCTGCTGTAGATGGCATAGGGCAAAAGTGCTTTGGTCTCCCAGTGCCTCTTGTCCATCCAGCCCAAAATTAGACTCAAAGCTTAGCTCCCATGAGCCTCTTGAGCTGCTTTGGCTGACAGTGGAGCAGCTGGCAAACACAGACAGGAGATGACAGCCCTCTGGAGGAGCTATGAGATCATAGCCCAACTCTAGACTCTCTTTATCTCTTGCAGTAGATTAAAGACTTTGCTCTTTTAGATTTTATATTAGTTTTAAGGTGTACTAAGTCATTTTTGTTCAATGTTTCCAGGTCAATAGGCAGTGGACTTTGACTTTATACTGACACCTATTCATTTGGATCAAAAACAACTTTTCAGCTACAGATGGCATTGTAGAAACCCCCTTTTATTTTCACCTATGGTTAATCTTTTTTGTTTGCCAGTGAAAGTGTCCGACAATAGGGGGTTAACCGAGTGAGAAGTATTCTGTTGGTCATGTAATCTCAACATCACATGTCGTGATTTTTATCATCTTTTTCTCAGCTCATTATTTGATCGGACAAAAAATGGAAAATAAACATCTATTTCCAAGATGTTAACTGGATGTATTCACAGAATTAAACATGCACATAATGATGTCATGTAACAAACAGTGTTGGGTAAGTTACTTAAAAATAGTAATCCACTACAAATGACTAATTATTTCTCTAAAATTGTAATCAGATTACTTTACTAATTACTTCATTGGAAAATTAATCACATTACTAATTACTTTTACTAAAATTCTAAATAACGTCTATATTTCTTTCTTGTTCATTGTTACACACAAGGCAAACACTTAGCGCCTCACATTTCTCCTTCACAATGACTCGTTATGGGGCTATAATTCAAGTATATTATACATAAATAATATATTAGAAATAAGCATAACCCTATAATGTACTTAAAATTAATTCAATTATTTGAGAGTCAGTAACTGTAATCTGATTACAAGAATTTAAGAAATTACACTACTTTTTTTTTTTTTTACTAAAAAGTAATTAGATTGCAGTAATTACTTTGTAATTGTATTACACCCAACACTAGTGACAAAATATGTAGCATACTGCTACATGTTTGAGGTGTTTATGGTTGTATCATATAGTATGTGTACATACTACTTAAAAAAAATAGTAGGAAGTATACAATAATTACTGCCCAGTATGCTGTATAGTAAGCAGTAGGCCAGTATTACATTTTGAACAGCTACATGCTCTTTCAAAAGTACTATTCATTTCCTTGGGAGTAAAATATTTTTTAATGTGGAAAAAAGTACTGTACATTAAACAAAATTTATTTAATCAAGGGACAAAACCTGAGCAAGCAGTTACTTGGGGATTTTAATTTTCATAGATGCTAATTTATAATGAATATGACTTACTGTTACCATGTCAATTTCTTATTAATACTTATTTCTTATGGAAAAACTATGGGATTGTTTAAAGTCATTTTACTCAGTCTTTTCAGTCATATATTTAAACAATCAAAACTGTTTCTATTTTGTAGTGGTTTGTCGTAAAGGTCTGGACAGCACAACAGTTGCAGCACATGAGTCTGAGATTTACTGCAAATCCTGCTATGGCAAGAAATACGGTCCGAAAGGCTATGGGTACGGTCAGGGTGCTGGAGCATTGAGTTCTGACCCGGTGGATAATGAAGAACTCCAGCCTCAAGAGTATGTCGAAGAGAAAGTACCAGTAACATATTCTAAGACAATATAATAACCAATTCATGCTAAATAAGATCAGATCAATAGGCAGAAAGAGAAATATTAAATAAAAAATCATTATTGAGGAAGTAAAGACATGAAAATCACTTTTATTGCTCCTGTTCTGATATCTTTGAAAATGGTAGTGAATAAAGTTTTATTTATATATATATATATATATATATATATATATATATATATATATATATATATATATATATATATATATATATACACTCACCGACCTTTGATAGGTACACATGTAAGCCTACTTATTCATGCGATTATCTAATCAGTCAATCATGTGGCAGCAGTGAAGTGCATAAAATCATGCAGATACGGGTCAAGAGTTTCAGTTAATGTTCACATCAACCATCAGAATGGGGAAAAATGTGATCTGTCTGGCACCAACAATCATGGCATGATTGTTGGTGCCAGACAGGCTGGTTTAAGTATTTCTGTAACTGCTGATCTCCTGGCATTTTCACGTGCAACAGTCTCTATAGTTTGCTCAGACTGGTGCTAAAAGCGAAAAACATCCAGTGAGTGGCAGTTCTGTGGATGGAAACTCTTTGATGATGAGAGAGGTCAATTGCCAGACTGGTTCGAGCTGACAGAAAGGCTACCATAACTTAGATAACCACTCTGTCCAATTGTAGTGAGCAGAATAGCACCTCAAAATGCATAACATGTCGAACCTTGAGGCAGATGGGCTACAATAGCAGAAGACCATGTCGGGTTCACCTTCTGTCAGCCAAGAACAGAAAGCTGAGGCTGCAGTGGGCACAAGCCTACAAAAACTGGACAGTTAAAGACTCGACAAACATAGTCTGGTCTGATGAATCTCGATTTCTGTTGAGGTACACAGATGGTAGGCCAATTGCAGCCTCAGCTTTCTACAATTTCTACAATTGTACAGAGTGGTAATCTGAGTTATGGTAGCCTTTCTGTCAGCTCTCTCATTAACAAGGTGTTTCTGTCCACAGAACTGCCACTCACTGGATGTTTTTTGTTTTTGGCACAATTCTGAGTAAACTCTAGAGACTGTTGTGCGTGAAAATCCCAGGAGATCAGCAGTTACAGAAATAATCAAATCGGCCCATCTGGCACCAACAAATATGCCACGGTCAAAATCCCTGAGATAATTTTTTTTACCTATTCTGATGGTTGATGTGAAAATTAACTGAAGCTCCTGACCTGTGTCTGCATGATTTTATGCATTGCACTGCTGCCACAAGATTGGCTGATAAGATAATCACATGAATGAGTAGGTGTACCTAATGAAGTGGTCGGTGAGTGTTTATATATATATATATATATATATATACATACAGGTGCATCTCAATAAATTAGAATGTCGTGGAAAAGTTCATTTATTTCAGTAATTCAACTCAAATTGTGAAACTCGTGTATTAAATAAATTCAATGCACACAGACTGAAGTAGTTTAAGTCTTTGGTTCTTTTAATTGTGATGATTTTGGCTCACATTTAACAAAAACCCACCAATTCACTATCTCAAAAAATTAGAATACATCATAAGACCAATAAAAAAAACATTTTTAGTGAATTGTTGGCCTTCTGGAAAGTATGTTCATTTACTGTATATGTACTCAATACTTGGTAGGGGCTCCTTTTGCTTTAATTACTGCCTCAATTCGGCGTGGCATGGAGGTGATCAGTTTGTGGCACTGCTGAGGTGGTATGGAAGCCCAGGTTTCTTTGACAGTGGCCTTCAGCTCATCTGCATTTTTTGGTCTCTTGTTTCTCATTTTCCTCTTGACAATACCCCATAGATTCTCTATGGGGTTCAGTTCTGGTGAGTTTGCTGGCCAGTCAAGCACACCAACACCATGGTCATTTAACCAACTTTTGGTGCTTTTGGCAGTGTGGGCAGGTGCCAAATCCTGCTGGAAAATGAAATCAGCATCTCTAAAAAGCTGGTCAGCAGAAGGAAGCATGAAGTGCTCCAAAATGTCTTGGTAAACGGGTGCAGTGACTTTGGTTTTCAAAAAACACAATGGACCAACACCAGCAGATGACATTGCACCCCAAATCCTCACAGACTGTGGAAACTTAACACTGGACTTCAAGCAACTTGGGCTATGAGCTTCTCCACCCTTCCTCCAGACTCTAGGACCTTGGTTTCCAAATGAAATACAAAACTTGCTCTCATCTGAAAAGAGGACTTTGGACCACTGGGCAACAGTCCAGTTCTTCTTCTCCTTAGTCCAGGTAAGATGCCTCTGACGTTGTCTGTGGTTCAGGAGTGGCTTAACAAGAGGAATATGACAACTGTAGCCAAATTCCTTGACATGTCTGTGTGTGGTGGCTCTTGATGCCTTGACCCCAGCCTCAGTCCATTCCTTGTGAAGTTCACCCAAATTCTTGAATCGATTTTGCTGGACAATCATAAGGCTGCGGTTCTCTCGGTTGGTTGTGCATCTTTTTCTTCCACACTTTTTCCTTCCACTCAACTTTCTGTTAACATGCTTGGAGACAGCACTCTGTGAACAGCCAGCTTCTTTGGCAATGAATGTTTGTGGCTTACCCTCCTTGTAAAGGGTGTCAATGATTGTCTTCTGGACAACTGTCAGATCAGCAGTCTTCCCCATGATTGTGTAGCCTAGTGAACCAAACTGAGAGACCACTTTGAAGGCTCAGGAAAACTTTGCAGGTGTTTTGAGTTGATTAGCTGATTGGCATGTCAAAATATTCTAATTTTTTGAGATAGTGAATTGGTGGGTTTTTGTTAAATGTGAGCCAAAATCATCACAATTAAAAGAACCAAAGACTTAAACTACTTCAGTCTGTGTGCATTGAATTTATTTAATACACGAGTTTCACAATTTGAGTTGAATTACTGAAATAAATGAACTTTTCCACAACATTCTAATTTATTGAGATGCACCTGTATATACATACACTACTGATCTAAAGTTTAGAAACACATACTCATTCATTATTATATATATATATATATATATATATATATATATATATATATATATATATATATATATATATATATATATATATATTTTTTTTTTTTTTTTTTTTTTTTCATTTTAGAATAATAGTAAAGTCATCAAAACTATGGAATAACATAAATGGGACTATGGGAATTATGTTGTGACTACACAAAATCCAAAATATATCAAAACTGTGTTATATTTTAGCATCTTCAAAGTAGTCACCCTTTGCCTAGAATTTGCAGACATGCACTCTTGACATTTTCTCAACCAACTTCTTGAGGTATCACCCTGGGATGCTTTTTAAACAGTATTGAAGGAGTTCCCATCTATGTTGGGCACTTACTGGCTGCTTTTATTTATTATTTGGTCCAACTTATCAATTTCAAAAACTTTTTTTTTTAATTAAATTTTAGTTTTATAATGAAATAAATTAATATGGTGGCACAATTATATTTTTGTCTACAAAACTAATAAACATTTAAGCATACGCCTTCAGATCAAAAGATTTTTAAGATCATGAGAAACATTTCAGTCAAGTGTTTCAAACGTATTGACCGGTAGTGTGTGTATATATGTGTGTGTATATATATATATATATATATATATATATATATATATACTGATCAGCCACAACATTAAAATCACCTGCCTAATGTTGTGTAGGTCCCCCTCATGCTGCCAAAACAGCACCAACCCGCATCTCAGAATAGCATTCTGAGATGATATTCTTCTCACCACAATTGTACAGAGTGGTTATCTGAGTTACCGTAGACTTTTTCAGTTCAAACCAGTCTGGCCATTCTCTGTTGACCTCTCTCATCAACTTGGCGTTTCCGTCTGCAGAACTGCCACTCATTGGAGGTTTTTTTGTTTTTAGCACCATTCTGAGTAAACTCTACAGACTGTTGTGTGTGAAAATCCCAGGAGATCAGCAGTTACATAAATACTCAAACTGGCCCGTCTGGCACCAACAATCATCCATGCGATTATATATTCATCCAATCGTGTGGCAGCAGTGCAGTGCATAAAATCTTGCAGATATGGGTCAGGAGCTTCAGTTAATTATCACATCAACCATCAGAATGGGGAAAAATTTGATCTCAGTGATTTGGAGCATGGCATGATTGTTGGTGCCAGACGGGCTGGTTTGAGTATTTCTGTATCTGCTGATCTCCTGGGATTTTCACGCACAACAGTCTCTAGAGTTTACTCAGACTGGTGCCAAAAGGAAAAACATCCAGTGAGTGGCAGTTCTGTGGACGGAAACGCTTTGTTGATGAGAGAGGTCAATTGCCAGACTGGTTTGAGCTGACAGAAAGGCTACCATAACTCAGATTACCGCTCTGTACAATTGTGGTGAGAAGAATATCATTTCAGAATGCCATTCTAAGATGCGGGTTGGCGCTGTTTTGGCGGCATGAGGGGGGGCCTACATGATACTAAGCAGATGGTTTTAATGTTGTGGCTGATTGGTGTAATCTATCTATCTATCTATCTATCTATCTATCTATATATATATATATATATATATATATATATATATATATATATATATATATATATATATACTGTATATATTTGTTGAAATTACAAACAAAATGAAAATGTTTCCTTTCAAATAATAATAAGAATTCAAAACCACTATGGTGAATACATCATCTGAGATGAGTAACTATTAAATAAAACAATTATTTTAGTTCAAACCATTTTGACCATTCAAACATCAGCACTTTCAAGAAATGTGTTTTTCTATTGATCAAATTGATGATTGAGCTTTAGTATGAACACAGCCATGTGTTTATGATGTTGTTGATTTATTGCTGTTTTGTGTAAGTTTTGTGTTTTTTTGAAGGCCCAAACCACCTCGTCCCTCGTCCGCTAACTCAAACCCAAACAAGTTTGCACAGACGTTTGGGAGCACAGATCGTTGTCCACGCTGTTCCAAAGCTGTATATGCAGCAGAGAAGATCATGGGTGCTGGAAAGGTAATGACTAGACCCAGAGAGTGTTTGGCAACAAGAAAATCCCTACTTTGAAATTATCCGCCCATAGACATCCAGACTTTTTTTGGGAAGCCCCGCTCTTCCCCCACCCCCCCATGTTTTGTGGAATATCTCAGGCTCTGAATGGACTATAAATGTGATATTGATGTCAGTTGAAAGCAAAGAACCTCCATTTGTAGGCCTATCATAGGACGTAATTAAACACTCAATATAAACAGATTTTAAGAGAACTGTTCTCATTCTCAGCACTCCTGCAATATGCTACTGTCAAACATGCTGTGTAAAGCATTTTTCACTACAGTAATTTATCAATCTGTTACTGGCTCTGATTCAACAGGCCTGGCACAAAACCTGCTTCCGCTGTTTATTGTGTGGGAAAAGCCTTGAATCCACCACAGTGACTGATAAAGATGGAGAGTTGTACTGCAAAGGTACCACCAATCACATCAGACTATGCCACCTCAATGCAAAGTCTCATAAATATCACTTAACCAATTGATAGACCGTCTGTTTCAGATAGGCCTATTTACTGCTTAATTGTTCAACTGCCTTTATAGTCCACCTAATGCAATCAATAACTTAAATACTGTACTAGTGATTAAACTCTAAATGATGCTCATTTAATGTACTGGATCTAGTGGAAGCAACCTGCTGACCGCATCTGATCATGCCAACACTAATTAGCATTAATAATAATTAAGATGTGGGGGATAAAGAGTTATCTATATTCAGGTTTTCCACACCTTTTGACCAATGAATTTCTAGTTGTTCCTTATTACTGGATGAATATAATTTATAGAGACTGCTCTCAGAAAGAGAATGATTTATTTTAGAGCCGAGCATAACTGGAAAAATATATTCATATATTCAGTATAGAAATTTCTATGACTTTAAAAGCTTACCAGGCCTGAAATTTAAATTTTAATGGTCCCATATATTTTCAGGTATACAGTACATGACCATGGGAACCTTAAGATGCTGAAATATATACTACTAGTCAAACTTTAGTCGCTTGTACTTTATTTGTAGATTTGAAAGACAACATTTGAAACTTTATTGACCTGTTTCTATCATTCTTTTCAGTTTGCTATGCCAAAAACTTTGGTCCAAAGGGGTGAGGCTTGGGGAACCCAGGAGTGGTCGAGGAGAATTAATGAAAAGTTTAGACCAGCATGTGCAGTTTTCACTAGCTGATGTTTTGTACTTAAACTTGTTCCTCTGGTGATGCTTTGCACTGAGTAATGCATACAACTTATATATTACAAATATTGTATATCAATTCAGTCTATTGTAACTTTACATCTTATGTCATAGCATAAAAACATAATGATGACATTAAGGATTGTATATGTGATTAAAGACAATTGACCATCTGAAAAGGGTGTAATAGTTTTGTTTTAAAAGAAGACCCTGAAGGCATTATACTCACCGACTACATTTACAAGATGTAAAACATCTGTCAATTTAAAAAAAGTTAAACAAAACAATGATGCTTTACTGGTCATTATCACTTATTTCTGTGCATTTCATTTATTGCAGGCTACTTTGATAAGAAAACATCTCTTAAAGGGATAGTTCACCCAGAAATGAAAATGCTCTCATCATTTATTCAACCTCATGCCACCCCAGATGTGTATGACTTTCTTTCTTCTGCTGAACACAAACAAAGATTTTAAGAAGGTAATTTCAGCTCTGTAGTTCCACACAATGCAAGTGAATGGTGACCAACATTTTGAAACTCCAAAAAGCACATAAAGGCAGCATAAAAGCAATCTATATGACTCCAGTGGTTTAATCCATGTCTTCTGAAGTAACCTAATCAGTTTTGGGTGAGAACAGACCAAAATGTAACTCCTTTTTTACTTTATATCTTGTAATTGCAGTCTCTAGGCACGATCATGACTTCAAGCTCGATTACAGTTCCTAGCGCCATCTGCGTCTGCTTCCAGCACTAGAAAGTGTAATCGAGCTTGAAAACATTTTCACTATAAAACTTCACATCAGCAGTCTCCTTAGCGATCATGATTACAAGCTCGATTACAGTTCCTAGTGCCATCTGCGCCTGCTTCAAGCACTAGAAAGTGTAATCAAGCTTGAAAACATCATGCCTAGAGAGTGCAAATGCAAGATATACAGTGAAAGAGGAGTTACATTTTGGTTTGCTCTCACTCAAAATCTATAAGATTGTTTAAGAAGACATTGATTAAACCACTGGAGTCTTATGGATTACTTTTATGCTGCTTTATGTATTTTTTTGAGCTTCAAAGTTTCGGCGATCATTCACTTGCATTGTAGTTGGATATATTCTTCCAAAAATATTTGATTGTTTTCTACAGAAGAAAGTCACACATCTGGGATGGCATGAGGGTGACTAAATGAGAGATTTTTAATTTTTGGGTGAACTATTCTTTTACAAATGTAAATGTAAACAGTTTTTAGCCCATTCAGGATTCATGAATATGGTGATGTTTGAGGCCACGTTTAATTGCATTGGCCTTCATAGGACTGAGAAACTGGCACATAAAAAGCACATTATAATTAATAATCTATAGTTTAAAGGCACAGACGATATACAGTCATCTGAATGGGAATTTCGCTGTGCAAAAGTAAACGTGACTGTGCCTTAAAAGTCTACACACAATAAAGTGCAAATTTTCACAGCAACAAGATGTGTAAATGAAACAATGCATCCCTATAGAGCTCTCTATAGAGCCACTCTGTGTGGAAAACAATCTGTGTGCAAAGAAACAATATTTTTTTGTCACGTTGGTCATTGTTAGCGAAGTGAAAACTCTCTAACCAATTAGAATATACTTTTAAAAACCCAAATATACATCAATCTGACCATCAAATTACAAAAGAAGTCTGATTTATTTAAAATCACGGAACAGTTTAAAGAAAAGTACATTTCCCTTGATGAAATATTAATTAATAAATGAAAAGATGAGGAATAGTATTTGAGAACTGCAGTCGATGCAGTCACACACGGTTTTGCACTATACAGTGGTTATAAGACTTAAGAAATAAAATAAAAAACTGATATTGAAAAAATCCTACTGATTGCTCTGGATAGGTATGGTGGGAAATCGTTATCCTAATAGCTCAAAATTATTCAATTTTAATTGTTCTGTACAGCTGGTATGTATTAATTAATAGCATCAATGTATTGGTAGCTCTGGAGTGTGGAGATACATCTGGTCATTAAAGTTTCAAGTAATATTAAATGTATCTTGATTCATGGTGTAGAAAAGAGATGTACGTTTCTCAAAATTTGTCCAGGAAATATGTTTTTCAGCTGAAGTTTCATATCAGCTACTAAATTCAGCATTTTTGTGTAATAGCCATTTCTAGTAGAGCTTTAGTAGCAGTTAATTCACAGATTTTCAAAGCTCTTTTACAATAGTGTAAGTACCATAAAAAATATTTCAGTTAAAAATATACCAGTATACATATAAACATGTTTTAATCCTCTTGTATAACTTAAAAGTTGTAAGGCAAATCTAACCTTCATAAGCGTAATTTACATTACATATATACTATATTTCGGCCAAATATAAAAGGTAGATGTTCTTGAAAAAAAAAACAAAAAAAGACAAGTCATCAGTCAATTCTCCATTTCCATCATTTAAAAGGCATTAAACTCAAATCAATGGCTCTGTGGCTGGGTCAAAGTGTCCTGAAGGAGACGTTTGCTCTCCTTGAGTGGGTGACTGGACAGTAAGGGTCAAACAGCATCCAGACCGCTGAACATGGGATGTTCTCTGCCATGACCCATAGGAAACTGCTGAGTCCAGTCTAGCACCACTGGCTTACATAAACCACAGCATCGCCACTGGAAGAAGTTCACCAAGTTCCTCACCACTCCAAGACTACAAGGAAAAAAGAGAGGAATGTTATGGCAGAAGAGCTACTGTAAATACATTTTCAGATTTATTATCAGTAAATGAACCATGACATTATAAAACGACCTAATGCATGACCTATTGTTTTGCCCTCAGAAGTGTAACCACTGTAACAACAGTTGAGGACCTGTGTATTTCTTTGAAACTTTTGGGGAGAGGTGATAGCATTATACTTAAATGCAGCAATTCCAGTTTTAGCTAAACTGATTATGTAAAAAATACAGTTGAGCGGAGATTACCACGTCTCTACAGACACATTGGAGAAAGAATTGCCATCGGCTAGTACATTTTTGTTTTTACTTGCCCGACTTTTGTCGACATGTATGCAAAATGCAACTGAAAAAGATATTAAGCAAACTGGGAAGGGTGCATCTTCATATATACAGTATATATAGTATTCATAAGACTTATTATGCTATAGTATGTAAGAGTGTATATTTTATTTTAGATTTCGCTTTTCATCATTTTAATCACATTTTAACTTTTCAAAAATTGACAAATTTCACATTCTGTTAATTTATATGATCTAATGAAATTGCATTTATAATAATGATACAAGCTGTTGTCACTGTTTGAAATTTAATACACATTTTAACTAAATATTAACAAGGCTGAAACCTAAAAATGAAAAAGAATTAATTGAGATCCCCAAATTTTCCACTTCTTAATAAGTGATTGAACAGTACTGACTGGCATTTTCAAGGCTTTGGATATCTTTTTATATCCTTTTCCATATTTATAAAGTTCCATTACCTTGTTACGCAGGTCTTTTGACAGTACTTTTCTGCTCCCCATGGCTCAGTATCTAGCCTGCTCAGTGCATCCACATGAGAGCTAACAAACTCATTGACTATTTATACACAGACACTAATTGCAATTTAAAAAGCCACAGGTGTGGGAAATTAACCTTCAATTGCCATTTAAACCTGTGTGTGTCACCTTGTGTGTCTGTAACAAGGCCAAACATTCAAGGGTATGTAAACTTTTGAACAGGGACATTTGGGTGATTTCGGTTATCATTATGATTTAAAAAGGAGCCAAACAACTATGTGATAATAAATGGCTTCATGTGATCACTATCCTTAAATAAAAGACAGTTTTTTGCATGATCAGTCATATTTTCAAAATCAATGCCAAAATTTCACAATTTCTTCCAGGGTATGCAAACTTTTGAGCCCAACTGTATACTGTATATACAAATGGTAGTAGATCCCCCATAGTCCCCTACTTTGGTTGTCTTTGGGCCACAATGTCCTCATTCTTGCCCAGTTCGGTGACTTTTTGACTGTTGATTTGAAATTAAAATTTTTACTGCAAATATATATCGGCCCCAAATATCGGTTATCGGTCTCCTGGATTGCTAATAATCGTTATCGGCCCTGAAAAAAAACCACGTCGGTCGACTCCTAGTAGCCATGCTGTAAAACAGAGAATGCTGTGAAAACAGTCCATGGAAAAGTTTAAGCCAGTGGTTCCCAACCCTGTCCCTGGAGCACCCCCAACACTGCACATTTTGTATATCTCCATTTTCTGACACACCCAATTCAGGTCTTGGAGTCTCCACTAACGAGCGGATGAATTGAATCAGGTGTGTTTGATTAGTGAGATATCCCAAATGTGTAGTGTTAGGGGGCCTCCATGAACAGAGCAGGGAACCACTGGTTTAAGAAAAATCTGAGTTAATTAAATGCAATGTACTGTACCCTTTCGAAAACAAAGTTCATGGCAAATTTGCGGCAAACTTACGGCAAATTGTCTATTGTTGCCAAAGGTTTTCCAGAAGTTCACCACTACCGGCGAAGAGCTGCAAACTTCTGGCAAACATTTGCAGCGAATCAAAAGCTCATTAGCATGTGAAAATAATGAGCGGCAAATTTGCTGCAAGTTTGCAGCTAGTTTAGATTTTTTGTTAGGGTAAATGTAACTATGGCATATCATGGCTCATCTGAAGCAATGGCGACACCGCAATCCACAACAACTCAGAACCCACTGAAGCCAAATAAGGTACATTTCCTAAGAGTCCGTGCTCTTGTGATACAACACAGTGAAAGGATCTCGATGCTACATTTCTTCTTCGCCTCTACACAACTCAATCTCTGGCAAGTAAAATCTGAATATTTACTATCAAGTGGCTCATAACAGAGATGTTTTAGTTGCATAGTACTAAATTTGGTTGCATATGCAAGTGATTAACAAAGTAGAAGGCTGATTACGTGTACATGTACAAGAGAGCATGCTGGTCTACAGTCTAACACTTTTTCATAATATAAATTAGAACATTTCCAACTACTCAAACACAAACACTGGAAAAAGCTCTAAATCTAAATTTGATAATTACTCAAATTTAAACAGAGATTATGTACACTCACATGAGATGAAGACTCATGTCATATCGGTCTTAGAAACAAAGCCTCATTATTGTACATATAGTGCTGGGAACACATTTATGAGTGCCGCCATGTTGCGAATGTTTGAATTGAATGTTTTCACAAGCAGAAAATAAACAAATCATGGCTGACAACAAATAGGACATTTCTACAATGGAACTGGTAACTAAGAATTTCTGCTTTTGCGTGACGCTGAATTTACACCACAAGGTGTCAGCACAACATAAAGGAATTACTGAGTGAAGCTTTAAGTTCTTTTTGTAGGAGCATTGTTGTAAACCTACATTGGTTTCAACTAGTTAAGATATTCTTTATCTTACTTGAATGGGTTTTGTCTGAGAGAGGAGGCTTGAGGAAGTTTCCTTTGTCTGTGCGTAAGGTTCGCTCTCTCGGCTGTCGTCAGACCAAGAAAAGCAATCTGAGGGGGAAAAAAAAGTAGAAATCTTAAGTATGTTTAGTCTGAATTAATGTAATGTGTTTATCCACACATGAATATTCTTCAGTGTTTAACCACATGAAAACACCTTAAGAAATTCTGTCTCCTGCTGAAGCACTTCAGGTCATTGAGTTTAAAGCCTTCCTGTCAAGTGCATTATTCACACTTTTTTTATTTATTGTAAGACACATTATTTGTATCTGTTCATCATTCAAAGCTGCTGTAAGGTTTTTCTCCTAGGAGGGTTTTTGAGAACTAGGGATGCAAAATACAATGGTAACAATATCAGTAATGGCTAATTTTGGTATTGGTATGGTTAGGTCACAATTGGAAGAATTTCAATTCAAACCGTATGCTCTTTTTCTATGCCAGGTTTCAAAAATACACGCTGTCAAGAACTCTGCACATGCGTCAAGCTTGGGGAGGTGTAATCGAGCTTTAACTAATATTAGCCAAGGAAATGTCAAGATTTATAGTGGAAAAATGAGTTATATTTTGGCCCGTTTCTCACCCAAAACCTATTGTATTGCTTCACAAGACATGGATTAAACCACTCAAGTCGTATGGATTCCTTTTATGATATCTTTATGTCTTTTTTGGATCTAGAAAGTGTTGGACCCCATGGACAAACCCCCTCATATATCCTTCAACAACAAAAAAAAATCTATGTTTGTGTTCCGCAGAAGAAAGAAAATTTTACGAGTTTGAGACAGCATAAGGGAGAGTACATGATGAGAGAATTATCATTTTTGGGTGAACTATTCTTTTAAGGTAACTACAAATTAAACCCATATTGAAGGGGCTGTGGTTTACCTGCCAGAGCTGCAACACAAGTAGGATGGAGGCCCAGGAGGTGTTCAAGAAAGCAAAGCAGAAAATGTAGAGCACCCAGGGAGAGCATCCCATTAGATTGGTTAACGTCCCCCATACGCCCTCCTCAGAGTAGTGTAGCGGGCAGTGTTTCGACCAGTCTACACACACATGCGCACACACACTTTATTTTTTATTTAACATTTTCTTCTGGACAGACTAAAAATGCCAGACATTATTGTAAATACATCAATTTTAATATGCTAACACATGTTTTGGTGACTTACACATAATACTGCCATAGAACATCCAGATGCAGTGGAAGTTCAGAGCCACCAAGAACAGCACAAAGAACGGGTGATTTCTGGCCCCTGTGAGAAAACACAAGAAAGAGGGATAAGTGAAGAGAGGAGAAATAGGCACATGCCAAACAACTCGCAGCTTGTGCACATTACCTATGCAGCCATTGATCCAAATGGAGTGGTGATCTTGTTTAGCGACACAGGAATTGCAGGCAAAGCAATGACTGGCTCTCATTGGCTTCCTCATCTGCAAAACAAAGACTATAAAAAGCAGTTCTAATATGCTGATTTGAGGGACAAACCTCTAAGAAACAGTACAATTTTTTAATATTATAGCATTGAGATAACTTACCATACATGAAGTACAAAATATCCGGGGATCCAAACAACCTGCCTCTGCCAAAACCACAATATTCTACAAAGACACAAATAAACCAGTATGAGAACGGAAAGAGTGTACACTACATACACCAACAGGAATCAAACAATCATTACCATTGCTTTTTTCTATTCCAGTTTACTATAGAGATTTGATTTTATGGCACTGCTAATATTGCTGGATTCTTTATTATTAATCTATTGTGTTATTCCTAATTTTTAAGTTACTTTAGATGAAAGTGTCTGTGAAATAAAAAGGATATATGTAAAGAGGCTCTGGCAATTCAGACCAATAAGAGCATACTGATCTCAACAGTTACACATAGAAATAGCAAGAATACCAATACTAAAGGGATAGGTGAGTAAATGAAAATTAGCTAATTTACTCTCATACCATCCCAGATGTGTATCACCTTCTTTCTTCTGCTGAACACAAACAATTATTTTAGATGAATATTTCAACTCTTATGATCTTCACAATGCAAGTGAATGGATACCAACATTTTGAAGCTCCTAAACCACATAAAGTCAGCATAAAAGTAATCCATATGACTTCGGCGATATGATAATTGTGGGTAAGAAACAGATCAATCTCTACTTTTATTTTCACATTCTTCTTCTTTTGTTTTTGGCGATTTGCATTTTTTGTGCATATCGCCACTTACTGGTGAGGGAGGATAATTTATAGTAAAAAAGGACTTTGATCTGTTACTCACCCACACTTATCATATCACTTCTGAAGGTATGGATTTAACAACTGGAGTCTTATGGATTACTTGTACGCTGCCTTTATGGGCATTTTGGAACTTCAAAGTTTTGGTACCCATTCACTTGCATTGTAAGGACCTACAGAGCTAAAATATACTTCTAAAAATCTTTGTGTTCAGCAGAAGAAGAAAAAAATGTCATTCACATCTGGGATGGCATGAGGGTGAATAAATGATGAGAGAATTTTCATTTTTTGGGAGAATTATCCCTTTAATGTCTACCCTACATATACAGTGGGGTTTCAAAAATCTGAGTCCACTTATGCAAATGCTTCTATTTTGCATTTTTCCAACTGCTTTTCCCCCCATTAAAATTATATTATCAGTATAACAATTTAAGTGAGAAGTTAAATAGAAAAATGTACATGAATGCTATAATTTACATATAGTTAACATGGTCAATGTCACAAATATGCTTATTTGATTAGTGACCTAGACATAGTACTACATATTGTTTTTTATTCAGAAACCCCACTGTCACATCTCATAATAAACAAACTGTTCAAAAATGTAGAATCTAACTGTAAAAATATTTTGTATAAACAAATCGTAATAATCTTTATGACACCTTGCCCTAGTTATTTGTAATTTAATTTAGTAAAGATTCAAATTGTTGTTAACACAAACAAGTGACAATCTCACAAAAAAACTGTGACAGCAAACAAACAAACCAATAAGAATCTCACTACAATCAACTGACAGTAGCAAAACGGCAGCCAATCACAGACAATGTCAGTCATTACCTTTTTCTTCTCCTCCTCAGTTGCCCTGACAATGCCAGGGTCTGTCCTACAGGAGCGCAGGTAATAATAGAGCAGAGCTGTTATGTTCACTGTGAAGAGCATCTGGACTGTAGCGCTGGGGTCATGTGAACAGCACTTATGTTAAGGCCATTATGAAAACCCAACAGATATAAATTGCATTTCTTCATAGGATTAATTTGACTCTTTTCTTTCTCATTAATGAGATAAGAGTAGAGATCCAATTCTTTTAACAAAATAAAAGCAAAACTGATATAAAAATCAGTGTGACGTAGTGGTTATGCATGCACTTACTGTGTTTCTGCTAGTTCACATTAGATACTATATTTGAGACCCACGTTCAGAAAATGTAATGCCAACTTTACACAAGACATAGTTGGTGTATGTACATATAAAAATCACTAAATCACTTTTTATACACAAAAATGCCATGAATATTTGTGATTCTGTACAGAATAAACCTGTTTATTCATCATAAGAGGAAATGATTTCATCATATCTAAATCTACAAGATTAATATTTTATCTTAGCAGAAGGTAAAGTTACAATGGCGACAATTAGCGATAATTAACTTCATAAAGCATCAACCCCCTGTAATGCACTAAACCTGCCCCCGGCCCCTCATTTCCTTAATTATTCTGTCATTAGGATTAATCTGCATTGTCTTGTAATCAGGAAGACATGCGTGTAAAATGAATGTATTTGTTTGCGAGATGTTTTGCATGTTGAATATGCCATGGCTGACATGAATACAAGATTGTGGTGTCTGGGTATTATAAAAGGATATCAGGCAAAAACCACAAGCCCCAGGTGACTACCATCCAGAAGACAGACGCCATGAGACTTGTCGAGGGAATCAAGGACTGTACTGCCACAGTCGCCAGCTGCCTGAAAAGTCAAACCACACAAATGGAAAAGCTTTGTTATGGCACTTCTCATAGTGGAAATAACAGATCTTCCAAATTTTCCCTGGACTCTGTGCCAACCTGAACTTTACCCTACAGACAATTAAAAGCTCACTCTCAGTTCTTCTTTTCTGCGCTTACAGTGCCCTCTTGTGGAGGTAAAAAAATCAAGGTCACTGCAAACTCAATTAGTTGCCCAGTTAAAATGTTTGCATTCAACAGACGTACCCAAAGAAAATTAAATCACCAGATTTCAGAAATAAAATTACTATCTCAAATAAAATCTCTGATGAACATTAAACTAGATTTTTTATTTTACAGAAATGCTTGCCTAGGGTGTTGCTTTGCAATTGTTAAGGTATTCTTTCTAGTGGGTTGCTAGGGTGTTTTGTGTTTAGGCACCAAATTAATTGATAAGGCCTATTTATACTAAATGCAAAATTGTGGTATGAAAAACATGCACAACAAGCCTTTAAAACAAAACATTGCGTGTCTATGAACATAAAATAAAAATAAATTTTAATAAATTAATAAAATTAAAAAATAAATTTTAATAAATTTAATAAATAAATACATTTTAATAAAAATAAAAATTATGAAAGAAAAAAAAAAAAAAAAAAAACATACTGCCATGATCTGTTGTTTATTATTTGGTGGCTGAAAGATTAATTCAGTTGTTCAAACATTTTCAGACAATTATGAAAACTCAGCATTGTATTTGGTTTGAATAGTTTTGGTGTCAAAAAAAGCTGTGAACATTTTATAGTGCCTGTCTGTGTTGTTTTGTCATAGAATTTAGCCCTATTTGGACGGGATTAGTTTTACAGGACATATGTCTGTAAAGTAATTATTGCTGTGGACGTCTGTAATGTTTACCATTGATTTGCACTGGATAAACAATGTCTGTATAAATAGCAGAGATGCATGTGTTTATTGCATTTACACACTGCCCTTCAGATGTAACTGACCAATCAGAAAATGTATAGCTGTGCTGATTAATTATGTAGGAAATATTAACCATGATCATATCTGTTATTATTAGAAATTGATTGGAATATCTGGCTAAATACAACATACCTGGTGACATAGTGAGCCTGTAATCCTATATTACACTTTTGAAAATTAAAAATATGGACAATCCCTTCGCATTATGTAATTGGATTTGTCCCTTCGGAATACACTGTATGTTCCAAAATGCAGGGCTCAACAAAACTGCTAATTTCTCTCTCTTTTACGTAGCTAAATAAGAGTAGAAAAGGAGTACAGCATAAAAAGCTTGAGAAAAACATGCATCAGTCCAAATGCAACAAACAGCATTATCTGAAATTGTGAAGCGAGTCTTACATTTTCTGGCGTCTTCTCTTGACCAAACATCCACTTCAGACACTCGGACAACTTAAGAGACTGCGATATTTAAAGGGCCGATTTACAGGCTTTTTACCAACATGTCAATTCACACGGGATTAATATTACTAGGGGTTGTTTTTACAGGACGTTTTATAGTACGTAAAACATGCTGCAATTTTTACCGGTGTTGTGTCCAACTCTGTTTCCCCGTCGGGATCTGTTTCCCCCCCAGCAGATCTGTATGGGGGGAAAAGTATCTGATGGTAACATTCTCTGCTGTCAGAATGCGTTCCCCCATGCACAAACCTAAGCCTAACCCTTCCCTACCCTACCTTACCCTACACTACCCTAACCACAACCCCATACCCTATCGGGGCTGGGGGAAACAGATTCCGATGGGGAACACAATTTGATACAACACCAGCACTGAAATGCACAGTCCATAAAAAGTCCTGAAAAATAACTGATATGACCGTTTCGCACAGAATAAAAATTACTGAGAAGCTCTGGTAATTACATGACCCCACGTCCACATGTAAAACTAATCCTGTCCAAATAGGGCTTTTGTATGAACAAGTTTCTAATCCAGGTAGCTATATATTAAGCGGTACATTAAGAGTGCTTTCCCACTTGGTTCAATTGCTTGGACCGAACAAGTGTTCATTTCCTCCCCCCTCCCCCTGCTGGTCTCTGCTCACATCATATTTTTTGGGTCCGAACTGTGGTCCGATTACGTCATCAACGTAAGTACAAGTGGCAGCTGTTTACTACTGTAACTAGTCAACAACTCAAGAAGACATCAGCTTCGCTGTGTTATTGAAGTATTCATCTCTTTGGATTTACCACCAAAACTTTACATGCGCAAAACAACAGTTATGTTTGTCTGCCACGGATGCATTGAATGTGCAATGATGTGAAGAATATTAGCGTTTGTCTGCCGTGAGCCAGCGGATGCGTTGCAAGAGTGAAGAATGTGAGCTGCTCTCTGAAGGTGATTTATTTGGACACAAGCTGGTATGAGAAATTAATTAAACCATAATAATTGCGATCGGGAGCCTGCAAAGACGTGAATTATACGTCATCAATAAGGGTTCACTTCCCTGATTTAGTACAATTGCATTCATATTTGCAGTGAACCGCACCGGAGTTCACATGAACCATACCCCAGACCACCTTTCCAAGTGGATTCGGGTGCGGTGCGCAGGTGCGCACCTGAGTTCGGAAAACAGCGTTCACACCCTACAAATGAACCGAACTTTGACGTCATTCAAACTCAGGTACGCACCGAAAGTGCTAGTGTGAAAGCACCCTAAAACAAACATTAAAAAAATAATCATAAATATCTTTACTATATACTCTGTCTCAAAGAACTTGCAAGAATCATCATTTATTTTAATTATTTAAATATGTACATGTTCAGTTTTTTGCAGATAGAGTTAAAATAGACAAATTTTTACATGTATAAATCACTGATACAAATATATGTATACATGCATTAAAATAAGTGAACATGCTGTAATTAAAGGATTGGCTAAATCCTTTTTAGTTTTCCAGTGGACATTTTTACTAATAGGATTAAATGGGCATATTCAATTCATATCAAGCTTTAATGGCAAGATAAACTCAATAGTTCATTGCCAATGCATTATTAGACACTATACATACAGATGCAAAACTAAGTTTAAAGTTTAATTTGCTGAAGTTTAAAATCCCAAAACTATCATTTTCTCTGGCTGCCATTCAGGCTCTATCACACACACGCTGGGTCTCTCTCATTCGGTTTCGCTTCTAAAACTGGTTCAGATGACATTGAGAGTGTGTTTTCGGGCGATGCGAAGAGATACAGTATGGCAGCTTGCCCATATCTCTCCTACACCTGGCTCACCACTTGCGGGTGAAGTCTCCATTCTACGTACAGTAAATCCAATACTGCATTTATTACAGTATGCCCTGGACATGCATCGCACATAATAAGCATACACTGCTCCACACAATCAGTTCCTGTCCTAGGATGTGGAGTTGAGTGTGTAGTCTCTGGAAATTAATTTATGCCAATTTTAGCCACAGGATGTGGGGGAAAACATTAGTGAAGTTTTAGAAAAAATGGATACGGCAGTAATTGCGTTAATTTTAACGTGTTAAACAGTCTACTATTAATCGCAGAAATTAACATGATAAATTTCCCTTCCTAATTTTAATGTATTTAAAAATTAGTTTTTTTTTTCTCTCTCAAATTTTCTACGGACTCCCTTGCATCCCTTTGGGTTTGTGAACCCCAGTTTAGAATCTTTAATCAGTTATTTCATATACTGTGACATAGTAATATTTTGAGTGAATAAAAAGATTTAGTCCCACTTTATATTAGGTTTCTTTAAAGGGGTCATGAAATAAAATTTTCCTTGATATTTAGAAATATAAGAGGTAACTGTACTATTAAAAACATATTGCAAATTTCAGAACTCAACTTCCTCCCCAGTCTAAAAAGAAAATTTATAGTTGCCACCCTGCTGAAACGTCTCATTTTGAAATCAGTCTGTTCATGATGTAATGAAACATTGCTCATTTGTATTTATACATTTACACATGAACTAGATGGATGTCTTTGACCGTTTCTATGTGTTTCCAGTAGGGATGTGTGCTACGACTAATTTGACTCATTTAAACGGAAGTTTTGTAACCGACTAGTTGACTGGTCTAAAGAGAAACCAACCTTCAGAAAACAGTAAAAAAAAAAAAAAATTGTTTATGCGACCCATTTAAAATACTTAATCTATTCCAAATCCGATGCAAAATTCCACAGAAAAGGGGCATTTATCTGCGACGTGCTCGCCTTGAATTATGATCATTGTACATTAACTATAGAACATGACACGCATTCACTGAATCAACGTGAGTGAATAATTAACAGGTATATTTATTGAAAACAATTGAATGAATAGTGCAGGATCAATGGAACAACCATTAAAAGCCTGTTCTAAACGGAAATCACCAAGTAAATGTTACTTAACATATTAAAACAGTCAGGACATTTTTGAAATTAATTAACAGGTAGACTAAGCCAAACCTATGAGAGAGAAAAAATGCGCTGAAAAGTTGCACGTATTTCACGACGTGCGATCGTGCATTAGCCATTGATCTAATATGACAGCTGTTCTGTAAAGAATGTCAACCAGTAACAGTAAAAAAAAAAAAAAAAAAAAATTGCTATAGGATAGAAAAAAATAGGCCTGTGATGTAGCCTACAATAAACCTAATGTATTCTAAACATGACGTGCACAAAGAATAAAAGATAGTTTAACCCGTTCAGCAGTCGGCTCCTTGTTGAAAATAGCCTTCTTAATCAGCAGATTAAAAAATGGCATACCTAGCCTAAAACAGTTATTCTCTAGGCTACTTACTCAAAAGCATAATTTTTTGGATGAGCAAAATTAACCTGTCGACATGGTCCCGGTGAAAGACGGGACTTGACTCACCTGAGGCGGCTATCCTGCGCTTGAAAAAGCCCGCTCAGCGGAAAAATAACGTACAAGCATGCACAGATTTAAAGAAGACTCAAATGTGAAAACATCCATAGGGACTTTCAAACGTTTGGAAAGCCGATTCCCGCACCACCGAAGTGATTTCATTACTACTTTGCTGAGTTCACTTGTCTAGCGAGAGGACATTTTCCTGCGCGTGCCAAGAGTGAGAGAGGGACTGTTATTGAAGAATGGAGCAGTTAAAAACACTTGTAATGTTGAGGGGCTTGTTCATTCTCTACCGATTGAGTTTGCTGAATTTGAGCGACTGCATGGTGTTAGCCAATCGTAACAGTGGTTGTTTTCGTTAAAGTTTTAAAGAGGCGCTTAGGCCAAAACTGAGCATTTAAGACAGAGGGTCAAAAACAGGGTGGAAAATGATCATATACAACTAAATTGTGACTGTTTTGGTGCAAAAAACTTGTATAACATTATCATTGGCCACAGGGAAGATAATACAATTTTAAAAAATAGCACTTCATCACCCCTTTAACTACTATGTACTAACATTAAAATACATACAATACTATGTACATATTGTTTAACTAAATGTTTTCCTGCAAAATTCTGCAAACAAATCACATTTGCTGCTACCGAGGTTGAAGTACGGGTGGGTTTAGGAGTAGGGTTTAGATTAGGGTTGGGCTAGGGTTAGGTTTAGGATTAGGGGTAAGGTAAACAGTGTAACTACAGATGTAATTAAATGCAGGTAATTTAAATGCAAGTACTATGCAACAACACGTATGTACATAAATGGTACATCGTATCAAATGCTTAAGTACATAGTAGTTAAAGACATGTAATATAAAGTGGGTTCATATCTTTGGTTGCAACAGAACATTTATATGCAGAACAATTGAAGTCAACAATCAGGAATCCTTCTGTTCAGGGTAAAGTGTGTGTGTTAGTTAGCATATTTGCTGACCTTGAAGTGAGGTTGATCACGGCCATAATA
This sequence comes from Myxocyprinus asiaticus, assembly GCF_019703515.2. Classification (NCBI taxonomy): domain Eukaryota; kingdom Metazoa; phylum Chordata; class Actinopteri; order Cypriniformes; family Catostomidae; genus Myxocyprinus; species Myxocyprinus asiaticus. Next base: position 17,468,254 of record NC_059345.1, on the reverse strand, counting down.
CAAGCGAGTAACACTCCCTTCAGTAACCAAGACTCTGTCTTCATGTCCAATATGGCACCGATGGCACCGACCACAACAACACTAATTAGACACTGTAGATAGACCTGAAACAAACAAACACTCATAATATCAACACACTTTATAACACATTCATCCTCTGAATAATGAAGTCTTTTCAACTGCAATGAAAGTCTAAAACCAGGGTTACAGTGGAGGAGGAATGTGGGTCAAAGAATAAGTGGAATGTTACTTTCTTGTTTCATAAAAGTCTATAAAAATGGAGAATTCTCCAGGGACAAACACACATTATGTGAATGTGAAATTGCCTGCTGTTGTTTCTGAAAGCTTAATTCAAGGTTAAATGCAGCCCTGGGATTTCAAGTATCTAACTCACATCTTTCTTAATAAGGTTTGTGAAAGCGGTGTGTGTGTTAAGAGTGTTTGCATGGAACTTTGGAGTAACTGATTTAAATCCAAGCCATAAAAAAATGGGAATCGTATGAGATGCGACAACTGATGTTACGGGATTAATGGGGCGAAACATCCGTGATAGGTGGCTCCTGGCTGATGACCCCGTAGGCAGGCAGTAATGCCCAGCAGGTTTAAACATTTACCTGTGCATCAGGGGCCGGTTGCACCAGCTATACGTAAATTAAAACTTGGCATAAATGGACACTAATTCACAATTTATGCACTACATAATATGTGAGCATTGCACCATTAAACTTAGGTAGGATTAGTTAGGTAACCCTATGTATAAACTAAATATTTACGGAAGCCTCTGACTAGGAGTAATGGATGGAATAAAAAAGCAGACTCATTTAATGACATCAATGAGCTCATGTTTTGGTTGACAGGCTTCAGTCCTTTCGACATATATGATGAAGTTGGCATTTACACTAATTTACATTTACGGGAGAAAACATTATGTAAAAACCTTACCTCTTCAGCATGAAACCGATCTAACGGTGCACTTTCCTGTGTATGCCTCAAGGTGTCAAGTTTCAGCATATACTAAATAGATATTAAAATGAATAAATGTCTATTTTTCCAGCCTGTTGTATTAGTATTTATTTATCATCCCTTATTAATTTTATATACAGCTATTGAATATTGTTATATACATAGGCTAAATATACCATTAATTAAATCTTGTTTTATTATGTATCATATTTCAATGGAGATATAATTTATTACAGCTAACAGTAATGTGAGCAAACAAGGTTTAAACAAGTTCAAAGTGAAATTCACGGCTGTTTAACACCTCTGTGTACAAATTTCAAGGCTGCTTACTGGATAAATACAGGTAAATGTCATATTATGCGACTACGCATTACTTTACAGAGAGCTTATGAACTACTAGTTAAGTCTTGCCTTAAGAACAGGTGGTGCAACCAAATTAAGCACTGACTTAGTTACAAACTAACTAGTAGTTACCAAGCCCTTAGCATGAACTTTACATCTCAACTTAAGTGAGACCTTACGCACAGCTGGTGCAACCCTACCCTGATGAACACTGTGCAGTATATACAGTATACTGCCTACTATTTTTGAAAGCAGTATGTGTATGTGAACAAGTGCGGATTCTGCAAAGTTTCAAATTGTATTTTTTGACAACGTGATGACTTCACTTTGCATGCTTAATTTAGCTAACAGCGTAGTTACAGTATCATCTCTGAAAAAATATTTGAATTCCAATTTAAATGTGTCAAGTAACAGATGTTAAAAACTGTGGCTGATCGGCTCATTCATTCCAAACTGAAAATGGAGGTTCAAGTCAAGCACACTGCATTCATTCAGATAATCTGCATATTGTGTACAGTATACATATTACATGATGAAGAAATAGGAGTAGTATAGTAGTATGTTATTCTAAACATATTCAAAATTTTACCAAAAAGTATTTTTATTTCATTCAAAGTAATTTACAGTGACTGGTAATGAATCTACTTAGACCGGAATATACACAAACACATTATTCAAATAAATACAAAAAAGTTAATTAGAAAAATACTCTAGATACAAAGTATATAATGAAGGTCATAAAATAAAAATGAGATTTTTTTTAAATGTATGTGTGTGTGTGTGTATTTAAACTTGATATTGGAATAATCGGATTTTAAATATGTACTTTGGTAATACTGAGCCAGGCATCAAGTTGAACTTGTTGGTGTAAGCTCGTCCAAGCGTGAATACCTTATATTTATTGAGCACTTTCAGACATGCGGAGTTGGCTCTGATTCTTTCGGTCTTCACTACGTTGAGCATGTGAATGAGCAGAGGGCTGTGCACCTGGTGCGCAAGGTCGATGGGAGTGTGACCCTGAAAATAACAAAAAAATGTCAGCAAAAATCCAGAGACAAGGTAACACTCAACATACATGAATGTCTGAGTATGACCTGAGCACATCGCTCTAGGACCAGTTTGACAGCTATGGGGAAACAATGCTCTTTTGTTCTGCTGGGCCAAATATCACCATTAAAGCTTTGGATTTAGTGAGTGGAACTGTAATAGCATGTAATGAGCCATTTAATGTCTACATGGAATGAATTTGCAGAGTACTTTCAGAAAGGAATGAACAGTTATTGGTCACAATTAATCTGAAAATGTGATAACATTCTCCAGTTTTGAAACGAGTTACCTTTTCTGCTGATGTAACCAAGGCAATGCAGGCAGGGAAAATGAATATTATCCAACAAAGTTTCTAAATTTTCTAAAGAAAACGTGAGTGGTGTTTGCATGTGTAAAATAGAGATGTGCACGCATAGTCGATATTCAGTTAACTGTTCGACTGTATTCGAATACCAAAATCACTATTCGGTTATTCTACACAAGCAATAAAGTTCTTCAACCTGATCGGAGCCCGACGGTACCTGAACTGTCAAACTGTCGGGTTAAGGCCAGGCTCAGGACAGTTTTTCCAAGTATAGGGTGAGTTAGGGGCTGTTCACAAATGTTTTTGCATGCATTTGCTCTATGTAAATGCAGTACACAGAGCGTCCTCAACTTACAATTAGCTTAGCTGAAACAAGAAGGCCTTCATAGGACAAATGGAAACATAATGTATCATGGTTGCTATGACAGCACGCATAGCTATCAACCGGCACAAGCACTCTGAGTGAGAAAGGAATTTCTGAGGTAAACTTTAGGAGAGTTATATCACAGCAGTGCCCAACCGGTCGCTTGCAATCTACCAGTCGCTCGAGATCTACAAGTCACTCACGTTATCCCTGTGATTCAATTGCAAGATGGTTTGGCCAAAATATTAAAAAGCGATCTTATCCTACAAATGTTAATCATAAACATTTTAATAAACACAGATGATCACCTCCATTTAAGATTATCGCCTCATCAACCCGTGGTCATCTCTAAACACAGGTGTAAAGCGGGTCCTAAAGCATTCTGTGATCAGATCACAAAAAACACATATGGAGTCAAAATCGCATGTGACCACATTGCATTTGAGGTGTGAAACGCAATCCATCCTGAATGAATCCTGGACAGCAGCGAAGTGCATCCACTCACCTGTCAATACACCGCTGTACTAGAACAAGAGTATAAACTTTACCGGTTACGTTAAGTTTTTTTAAAACGAAATAATCGTCCGAATATCATCACAATTAAAAGAACCAAAGACTTAAACTACTTCAGTCTGTGTGCATTGAATTTATTTAATACACAAGTTTCACAATTTGAGTTGAATTACTGAAATAAATGAACTTTTCCACGACATTCTAATTTATTGAGATGCACCTGTATATGTATTCGGACAGATTTTCTTCAGTGTGTCTAAGACACACCCATGATGAGCACACATATCTGAAGCTCTGGTTAATACAGGTACTCTACTCAAATAACAGAGAATTCTGCTTGAAATATTGCGTTTGTGCTTTGATCAACTTTCAGCTGCATCTTGGGGAAATTGTGCTTTTTCTTTTTTTTTTTGCTTTCTTTGTCTTTCATGACTTTTTTGCAGTTTATTATCTTGCAGTAACACACTGAGATTGTGATTGATCTATGTCATCATGAAATCAGAGACCCTCCCCTCGAAATCCGAACACAAGTGCTCACAGGAGTCACATTTGAGATGTATGGTAATACCAGGTGGAAACAGCAATGCGTCTCGGCCGAACACTTGTGATCGGATCACCGAAAACGCATCTTAATAAAAGGTGGAAACAGGGTCAATGTGACTGTTACAGTGTTACACATGATTCCAGATTGTTTCACCTGGCAAAGTTTCAGCGCTTGATAAACGGCAAGTTGATGTTTTTTTTTTTTTTTTTAGCTCTGGTGTGCAGACAATAATCCACAAGTTAACTGCTAAACATTTAAAAACCAAAGCATCCCAAAGAGGCTAATAACCCGCAGCACTGTAACTCCACGTACATAACAATACTAGTGTTCAATGCCTCACGAAAATGTGAACCTCCCTGGGCAGAGCACATATGAGGTTTAGCAATAAATTACGTATTTTCCATTAGATTTCCATGACTGTTTGATTATTTTTTATGACTTTCATAGATTTGAAGATCTATGTATTGTGCTATTTAGGCTCATGGCTAAATGTGCACTTTATTTCCTGCTATTTTGAGTATCGTTTGACTCATATCCATTGATACCCCACTCACCAAAATAACCAAATAACTATTCGTGAATCATTGTGGTTAACCGAATATTACAAACGGTTACCATGCACATTCCTAGTGTAAAACTCTTATCTCTTATCAGACGCTTTTATCCAAAGCGACTTACAGTGCACTTATTACAGGGACAATCCCCCTGGAGCAAACTGGAGTTAAGTGCCTTGCTCAAGGACACAATGGTGATGGCTTTGGGGATTGAACCAGCAACCTTCTGATTATCAGTTATGTACTAGTGTGTTGCAAGGTGGTTAATAGGCTGTTGTTAGGGTGTTCTGGGAAGTTGCTAGGTGGTTATTAGGGTGTTCTGGGTGGTTGCTTGGGCATTGCTAGGTTGCTGATCAGGTGTTCTAGGTGGTTGCCTACATGCCCAAGTCAAAAGAGCCCACCCCATAATATTCTGGTTCCTAGATATGGCACAGGTCCCTCCTTCAATGCAAGTCTATGGGACTTTTTATGCCGTTTTATCGTCTGCCAAATTAAAATCGTAAGACCAATCGCTTAGAAAAGAAATAGCACACCTCTCCTCAACAAGCTACACAATTTAAGGTATAAAAAAAACAAGTCCCGCCCTACATTATTTCCAGCTAAAAATTTTGTTTCAATTGGAAATAAGTCACATTATGGAAGTTAAAGCTGAAAAGTATCACTTCTTCAGTGTTAAAATACTCTCCTATCACAGCCTAATAAGCAGAGACAACTTAAGTAAGCCATTCGTAGGCTCATTTTCTCAAACTGTAAACACTAATAAAAATGTCTGTTTTGAGAGGCCCATCCAGCGCGACACAACAACACTGACTCAGCCAATGGCATCAGTTGGGGGTGGGAATATCTGTTTCTTCGTTCAACAGCAGACAGGGGGCGTTCTCAAAAAACTGTTTGAAAACAATGAGATTTTTGCAATTCTGTTCAGTGGTGCATAAATTACACACTTCAGCTTTGAATGCATTATTACCGATAATAATTCAAACTGTAATGTTGCTTTTGACCACCCAGACACTTCTAAAATCTGGGTTGGAATTTTATCATGCCTAGTTTCTCTCTAGTGCTATTCTTAATCACATCAACACAAATGATTCATTCCCATCAGTGTACACTTACATTGGCATTTTCCAGGTCCACACTGGCTCCAGCCTCCAACAGGATGTTGGCTGAATCTACATTGCCAGCCAGCACAGCACAGTGTAAAGGGGAGTTTCTGTTCACTTTATCAACAGCATTCACTGAAGCGTTGCACTTCAGCAAGAAGTTTGTGGGTTCAGGTCTGTATTAAAGAAAACCACAGGGACAAAGTGTGAAAAGAGAGAAACATCACGGAAGGAAAACCACAGCTCTCGAGATAAAAACACTTCAAGCTGCATCTATTATACTAGTGATTCTCAATCCGTTTACTTCAGGACCCAGATTGAGTGGCTACCCAACAAAGTACTAAAATTGTTTATTGTACAAAAGTAATCAAAAATTTCCTTAAAATCAATCACTGAAATTATTAAATGACAATGACCTGCATAGGCTGAACGATATGCACAATGTTATCATTTATTATGGCTAATTATTTATTATATGAAGTCTACTGAGTCAATCAGAAGATTTACCCAATGATTTTTTGTGCTGCCAACATCAATGAAGTCTGTCCATTTATGTCTGGGTAATCCACTTCCTAAAACAATGTCAAAACAACAAGTGGATTCAATACAAGAAAGCGTTTTTCACATTTTCATTGTTAACCATGCAAGTATCTAGGGGATAGTTCTCCCAGAAATTTTAATTCTGTCATCATTCACTCAGTCATGTTGTTCCAAACCTGTTTGACTTTCTCTCTTCCGTGGAACAAAAAAGGAGATGTTATCAGCTTCAGTCACCATTCACTTTCATCGTATGGTAAAAAGATTAAAGAGGCTTTCATTCTGATAACATCTCCTTTTGTGTTTCACAGAAGAAAGCAATTCAATCAGATTTGGAACACCACGAGTGTGATTCCCAATGTGCTTTTAAGTCCTCGTGGTCACGTAGTGATTCGCCTCAATCCGGGTGGCGGAGGACGAATCCCAGTTGTCTCCGCATCTGAGATCTTCAACCCGCGCATCTTATCATGTGGCTTGTTGAGCGCTTTGCCACGGAGACATAGAGTGTGTGGAGGCTTCACGCCATCCACCGTGGCAACCACACTCAACTCACCACGCGCCCCACCGAGAACAAACCACATTATAGTGATCACGAGGAGGTTAGCCCATGTGAATCTACCCTCCCTAGCAACCGGGCCATTTTGGTTGCTTAGGAGACCTGGCTGGAGTCACTCAGCACGCCCTGGGATTCGAACTAGCGAACTCCAGGGGTGGTAGCCAGCGTCTTTACCACTGAGCTACCCAGGACCCTATGTTCCGGTGTTTATGCTGTCATGGCAACACAGTTGTAGAATTTAAAACTTCTTTACACAGAAGATGTTAGTAAGTGATTTTTTTCACACTAAAATCATGTTAACATGCTTATTGTTAATGGCTTGTGGCTATACTTTTGAAACAGTGAGCATTTTAATGTTTACAAATTGGCCCCATTCACTTCCATTGTAAGTAGTGCTGGGCGATATGGCCAAAAATATTATCACAATATTCTTTTTCATATCGTTCAATATCGATATTTACCACGATATATGAATTTCCAAGTTGGCAGAGGAAAAGAAGAAAAAAAATCCTAAACAGTCAAAATAGTCTATACAAAACTGCATTGGAGGCTCAGAGACAGCCAAAGCAGTGGTGTCTGAGGAAACTTCTACCAAAATATTAAAACATTTATAGAGTTTATCAATTAAGTGCAGTTGGATATGAATGTTAACACATCATCTGTTCATTTTTAAGCATAATGATAGCATATCATTTTTACATTCAAATTATTTTTATATTTCGTTACATTCAGATACCCAAGTATGAGGGCATAGAAGCCCTTGTGACTGAGGAATGATACTGTATAGGGGATCAGGGGTATCCCCTGAGAGAAAATTTAGAAAATGTAAAAGTCTGAATGGACCGTTTTTATATTTTCTTTAAAGTGAGAAAGACTAGACTACAAACTAGATATTTTATTGTATTTCCTTGTCATCCATGCCAGAGATGATGACATCTGATTAATTTCAAAAAATCAGAACAGAAATCTATTTGTTTATTATTAAAGGCTCATAACATGCGGATTAAAAAAAGCTAAATTTAGAAGGAAAAAAAAACGTTTTGGTCAAAAAGCGCTCTGGAACCACGTTATCTTATGCGGTGCCTCATGTCTACTCACATGTTGGGAAAAGAGGCAACACGTGCAGTGCGGGACAGGGCATAAATGAAGCGCGTTTGGTGCAAGAGAAAAACATTCAAGAATACAGCGCAGAAAAATCAGATATGGTATACACAGCACTGTTGTTTTGTCACACTGCTCACTAGAGACGATGTGAGTCTTGCAGTCACCGTGGTCCAGATTGACTGATTCCATCCGGACCACGGTGACCGCAAGGCAGCTAACGTTAGCAACTTCATACAGTCTGAGAAAGCCTGCTTGCATTTTGCACCCGATTGTCTAGATGTAGAACACAAGCTAAATGTCGAAAATTACATAAAAGCTTATCATCAATATCGTGGATTTTTATATCAAGATATGAAGATCGCCCAGCCCTAATTGTAAGCGCCTCGCTTTAACCAAGATTTTCGCTTTTTTTTAAGGAAAGAAGCGACAAGTCAAAATTAATTTTTGTGGTAATCAACATAATGACACAAATGCTTTCGATTGAGCTTAACTTGTATTGAACACAGAATATTCCTGTAAAATGACAATGTTTGTGGCACCTGTCCTTTGGCCATAAGGTAAGCAGCGATGGGCATATGCTGAAAGAGCACAGCCAAATGGAGGCCACGATACCCCTCTCCATCTGCTAATGACGGGTCAGCTCCATAACGCATGAGCTGAATGACCATAGACAAATGACCCTGTCTGTTCAGAGATAAGGGAGAACAATGTCAGGAGATATAAAAACAGAATTCAAAATCTCAACATTTCAAGTTAAGAACAGAATACAGCATTTTCTAGTACACCAAGGTTTTGTTTTTTTTTGTTTTTTGACCTGATGCAAGTTATGGTATTTTTTATTTTTACAAAAACTGTACAAAGCACATTTAATTGGTAATTGGGTGAGAAATTAATCATGATTAAGTAGTTAATCATATTGAGACTGCATTCCATGCTTTTGCCAATTGCTTTAGTCTATATCTGGGTCATTTTATAACAAATTTAGCATTTCCAACATATTGTACCTTATATGACATAATTCACCTCATTGTTTAAATGAAGGATTTATCTGATACTTACCGTATGGCCCAATGGAGTGGTGTAGAATTGAGGTCACCACCTAGTTGGTCTATGATGGCACCTTTAGATATATAGTATCTATGACAAAAATCAGAACAAATTACAATACAAATTAGAAAAATGTAAACATTTAATGAACTTTTACATTTATAACACCTTAAACATAATTTATAGTCTTGAACTTGTCCATGAAAAATCCATTTAACAAAAGAAACCCATCTTACTTGACGATATCTGCTCGATTATTGATTGCGGCCCAATGGAGCAGCGTAACATTCTCTTTATCAGGTTGTCTGACGTCATAGCCAGCCTCTATAAGCTCTTTACACCTCTCAAGAGCACCATACCTACAATTTCAAAGCACCACAATGGATAGATTAGTTTATTTTTGCATCAGAATTGACTTCCAAATATTTGTACAGCCCCATACACTCAAGTTTCCATGCATGAACATGAGATCTGTGTTTTCCAATGAGAATAACCTATTTGTGCAAGTGAGACAACAGATGAATAACAAAACTAAGGCTTGGGTTAATGGAAACCTAGCTATTACAAAAGCACCATGCAATGCTGTATTTGAACTTGTCTATATCAAACATTTTGTCTCTTCTACACCGGAAATATCAATGTTATGTTTACACAATTTCTTTACTCACTGCTCAGCATCATTACAGCTAGATCTCAGAATAGATTGACAAAGGAAGTGTGAAATTGCCTGAAATGTCATAACTCACACAAATACCTTACAATCTACAGCTGTGACCATATACATTAGAGGTCGACCGATAGTGGATTTTGAAAATACCATTTACTAAGGTGGTGGAAAAGGCCGCTAATTTTTTTAAAAATCAATTTATAGAATGATAAAAAAAATGTGTTGTCTTTCCTTACTATAAAGGGCACATACATTGAGGCTCCAAGAGTCCAAAATAAATAAAAAAATAAAATAAAAAAAGCAGTTAATTGTACAACCAAAATCTCCATAATAACTAGAAAAATTCAGATTTGGTGCACTGCTTTAAAAAAGTCTGAAATACACCGGGGACTCTTATTTTGAAATGACAGAGACTTGGCTAATTTACGATGCTCTATATGCAAGTATTTACCAAATGATGCTTTTTACTGCCTATATTTTCACCAGATGAAAAGACTATATGTATTTATTTACCAGATACTTATAATTGATGAGGAATAAAAAAAAAATTAGGGAAAAAAATAAACTATGGATATGGATAGTTCTAAAAAGTAACTATCGGCACCGATTAATTGGTAAAACCGATATATCGGTCTACCTCCAATATACATGGCTAGTTTAAGTCTTTCATCATCAACATTTTAGGTTAAAACGTACATGAATGTTTAAGAGAAAGTGTATATCTTAGGTCCTGTAACTTGTTACCATTTCTTTTGTGTTTTTCCACAATTTTTATCCAAGATTTTGACTACACTAGTTCATTGTAAATGGTCCTGCAGTGTGGCAAATACATTTTTAAAAGTACAAATGTCCCATGTGGTCTCTCAATTAATATGAGCTCATAAGCTGCATGCATAATAATTGAAACAAATCATGTCACATCGCAGGACATGTCAACTACCCATTTCAAAAGTATCTTTACAACATCATGGCCAGTTAAATATTCCCCTCTCATTATAAAACTATATACCACTGCATCGATTTCATCTTACTGTGTTGCCTTGACGATGTCCCAGGAGCTGCTGTCCTCGGGGTGTGAAAACTTCCTTGGCTGTTGCGTTGGATCAATAGGTCCAGGAATGATTGGGCCATGGAAGCTGGGCATGAAACCACCAAATCCAGGACCTCCATGCCCATGGCTGTGGCCAGTGCCATGTTCATGACAACTGTCACCCATATGACCATGGGAGTGGCACTACAAAATATGACAATACCCATCTAAAAGTTAACTGCCCAAACACAAAGATAGGATACTGACTATATGAAATATGATTATTTTAAACCAGACATTCATTACAAACCCTTAGGCTTCTGACAATGACAATTTCTCTTTTATTATCAGTTGTTATCTTTAAACGTCCTTGCTTTTCGTTCAATTAAACTATTCCAGTACTATACTGAAGTGGAAAAGTGAACATATTATCTAGTACCCTCTATTGCCCCTGCTGACACTTTAGAGGGTTTACGGTGCATGGCAGAAACAAAGCTACTGCACTGCTGCTGTATCAGTTCATATACAGTATGTTGTCAGTAGTCAACACCGACTGGTGCAGCATGTTTTGCTCATTGGTCATGTTAATAGAACCCCCCTATGATCTAAAAACTGCAGTAAATCCATAAGCATGTTCAATAATTAGCCACTTTATGGTCAATTATAGCGGATTAACCCCAATGATTACCAGTCTAACAAGTCTTACAATCATAATAACATCTGCTTCATATTACAATGTGACTTAGCTCGTCTCTAAATCTTTTTACTAATCGATTTGTCAGAATATCTTGTGTATCTGGAATGACTGACCGTTCAGCTCGACTTAGACACACACACAAACACAAATGTGATCAGTTAGCATTATAGGCTAAGTTAGCTTCACGTGTCTGTTTACACTGATCAATCCGACGAAACTAGAATATAAATATTTTTTTCCCCCACTTACGGCGTCTCTTTCGTTCCAGTCCATCACTTATGTGTGAGGTTATCCGTGAGTGATCATGAAAAATTGATCATCAACTGAAGTCGGTCGTGCATCCACTCAAGTGCATCTTCCACTTCCTGGATACGAGTGACGAATCGAGCGCTCTGATTGGTACGTTTGTTTCTATGACGTTGCTCAGGTTTACCTTATTTGGCGCGTTCACGCCCGACGAAGGAAGCTCACGTGAAATGTCGGTTATCACAGGATCAATTTATCTTACATGTCATTTACCTGTTCAACATGATGTTCCAGTTCAGTTTGTGAAACCTTGAGAAAGTTTATTGTGAAAATAACTTGAGAAACATGAGAAATGCATATAATGAATATAATTCAATATTATGGTCCAGTAACCTAAATACCAAAGCATGGTATTACCATCTGATACCATTACATACCATGGTACAGCCACATTAAATTTTTTTGTATGGGCAATTGGTTACATTCACTATTTACTTTTGGTTTTTTTGTGGTTAACTTCTTCTCTCACATATTTAGAAGCATATTTTGCATGTACATCACTCTTGCGTTTGCAGGTTCCTGAAAATCCCTCTCACGTGTTTAAAAATATAGGCCTACATAAAAATATATAACATTTTTGTTGATATTTAAGACATAAAGATCAATTTGTGTTATATATATACTTGCTGTAAATCAGGGGCATAGCTACAGGGAGGGCAGTGGGCAGCCGCTAAGAGACCCAGTGCTAACATTCAGAGCGGCCTCACAGTTGATTTCTGCTATTATCATATTTATCAGCAAAAAAATATTGATTATATAACTTTTTTTTTCTTTCTATAAAATGATTAACAAAGGGGAAGGGTTAAAGGAATAGTTCACCCAAAAATGAAAATTCTCTCATCATTTACTCACTCTCATGCCATCCCAGATGTGTATTACATTTTTATGCTGAACACAAATATAAGAATATTTCAGCTATTTAGGTCCCCACTATACAACAAAAATTTTAAGCTCCAAATGCACATAAAGGCAGCATAAAAGTAATCTCCAGTGACTCCAGTGGTTAAAACCATGTTTTCAGAAGCTATATGATTAGTGTAGGTGAAAAACATCAATATTTAAGGCCTCTATTACAATCAATCTCCTCTTTCACTTTCACATTCTTCTTCTTTTGTTTTTGGCGATTTGCTTTCTTTGTACATATTGATCTGTTTCTCACATGGGTATGGACTTATCAAATCACTTCTGAAAATATAGATTTAACCACTGGAGTCTTATATGTTACTTTTATGTGGCCTTTATGTTCTTTTTGGAGCTTCAGAATTTTGGTCACCTATTCACTTGCATTGTGAGGACTTACAGAGCTGAAATATTCTTCTAAAAATCTTTGTTTGTTTTCAGCAGAGGAACGAAAGTCATACACATCTGGGATGGCATGAGAGTGAGTAAATGATGAGAGAATTTTCATTTTGGGGGTAAACTATCCCTTTAAGTGGGTTTTCTGTCCAACAAATGACTACTACATGCTGAAAAGCAGGTACCCCTCCTATTACCGTTGACTGTTCATTATTTGAATGACTTCTCACAAACAGTATGTCCTTTTGAGATCATATCAGCAAGAGTGAGATACTGAGATAATGTTAAATTTAATGGGTGTATGAATGCTCCATCAAGGAAACATGTGAGGGTGCAGAATGTTAGCATATTTGAGTGAAATATTCTTCTCTACTGGAATGCACGACCAAGTGATCACAAGATGGCAGTATTTCCTATAAGTTACTAATGGCAACTCCTCAACCAGGAAAACCTCTTACAGCATTTGTTGCCAGTAGCAGTACAATTGATTATGTTGCCACAGATCAATCAAATCCTAAAGAGGTCCATCACTTAACACTCCTGTGAATTACTGTGTCTACACTACAGTGCTTTGTGGATTGTGTACAACTGAACTAAGAATAGTGACAATCCATTACAACAGGAGCTATTGCAGGCCCGAAAGGAATCTGCGCATGCAGAACTCTGCAGCCTCTGTCATTCACAAAAGATCTACACATCCCCCCAGCATGTTTGTTTATTAAATATTTTTGCTAATTTGGGTATGCTTTCAGCTAGCAATAAAGTACTCAGCGCCATGTAACACATATTATGTGTTTAAATACATTCAGCTGATTTTCCCTCAAAATCAGCACAGAAAAAGTCACCAGATTCCATCTTGACTTAGGAAGTGTTAGAAGAACAGTTAATATATCCATCCATCCATTCATTTGTTCCAGTTTTTCTGTTAGCATTCCCATTCATCTCAGTGGCAGTTGCTTGGCTGGCACATGACCCCCGGAAGTGAGGGCTGCCATCTTTGCTCATAGGCATTCAGTTCTGACACCATGTGTCATGTGAATGATCACTCGACAAAGGCAGAAAATACATAAAAGTAAATTTTTGCTCTTTTAAGAAAATATAGGTCACTGCGGAAACAAAAATGGGCATTTTCCAATCTGTGGGTGTTTTCAAACCGGGATGGGCGTTTTTCAACTATACAATGAAAGTAGGGAATCTCAGTGTAGTAATCAGTGGACGTTTTCAAACCAGGATGGGCATTTCTCAACTATCCAATGAAAGCAGTGAATCTCAATGTAGTTATCAGTGGGCATTTCCAAACCAAGATGGGTGTTTCTCAACTATCCAATAAAAGTAGGGAATCTAAAAGTATTAATCAGTGGGCTTTTCCAAACCAGGATGGGTGTTTCTCAACTATCCAATGAAAGTAGGGAATCATAATGTAGTAATCAATGGGCGTTTCCAAACCAGGATTGCTGTTTCTCAACTATCCAATGAAAGCAGGGAATCTCAGTGTAGTAGGCAAATCATTTAAAATCGTTGAAAAACACTCATCCCAGTTTGAAAACACCCACTGATTAGGAAACGCCCATTTCTGTTCTGCAGAGAACAAGTCTATTTTTAAGGGCCCTCCAAAAAACAATCAGTTACTGGAAAATCATATACAGTTATACATTGAAATACTTTAATTTATATTTGTATAAGTAATACTTACTAATTTACATGTGAATGATCACTCGTCAAAGGCAGTACATACAAAAGTCAACTTCGTTCTTTTAAGAAAGTATAGGTCTCTGCAGAAAAATAATGGCCGTTTCCCAATCTGTGGGCGTTTTCAAACAGGGATGGGCGTTTTTCAACTATCCACTGAAAGTAGGGAATCTTAATATAGTAATCAGTGGGTGTTTCCAAACCAGGATGGGCATTTCTCAACTATCCAATTAAAGTAGAGAATTTCAATGTAGTAATCAGTAGTCGTTTCCAAACCAGGAAGATCGTTAATGAAAGTAGGGAATCTCAATGTAGTAGGCAAATTGTGTAAAGCAATTGAAATATGCTCATCCCAGTTTGAAAACGCCCACTGATTGGGAAACACCCATTTTTGTTCTGCAGCAACACAAGTTGACTTTTAAGAGCCCTCCAAATAACAATCAGTTATTGGAAAAACGTATACAATTATATATTGAAATACTTTATTTATACTATATTTGTATAAGTAATACTAATTTATATTTTGCTTGGAAAAAAAAATGTCAGAAAACATGATTATTTTTGAGTGGCCATCAAAGGGGAAACATGCTTCTATCTGTCTGTCAGTCTGTCTGTCTGATCTGATATTTACATTCACAGTTTATTGATATTGAGTTCACAGTCAAATTCTTGGCTTGAATGAACTAGAATTAATAGGCATCTTAATAAACTTCGTCATGATGTAGATTTGAGAAGTTAAGAATGGTAGTAAGTCTACATACATACAGCTCATTAATACCTGTGGAAGACCAACAGTTTATTAGTATAATTAATTTAATCAACGGGGGCTTGTTCTCTCTTTCTCTCTTTTTTTCCAGGGCTGAGAGCCTCATTAACAGTAATGTATGCAACTGAGTGTTCAAACCATTGTGAAATGTATCTCTGAAGTCAAGGCCCTTTTGTCATAAAGAATACTGTATATGTATTATGGATTTACTGTATATGAGTCTTAAGAAAGCAGCCATGTCTATATGACAAAACGCTCACAGATACAACTATGATGTACAGTACCATATTAGTTTCCTTCGGCACACATCCCTTCCCTTCCCAATCATCTAATCCTCCCAAAACCAGCACAGTTCATGCATCTCATTAGTATTTAATGGCAGTACAGAGGGGTTAAAGAGAGTCTGCAGGCATGATGCTCTGGCTTTCTCTCCATCTGTTTAGGGCTCTCACATGAGCATGTGCTGCAGGGGAGCTGATGAACTAATGAGATAAAACAAAATAGTGTGTGCCGCTGCGCCACACTTTGAAATTTCTATGTTCCATCACACCTTTCCCTCTTTCACTTTGCTTACTACTACTGATTTCTATTGCCTGTTTACTTTGTAAGTCAAAAAATCTCTATTCACAAACAAAAAGTACCAAAAAGTAGCATGTTATTATCATATTTTTTGGACATGTACCATGGTAGTATCATGATATTCCTTGAAGAAAATTGCATCTGACACCATCACTGTACCATTGTTCCACCACAGTACTTTTTTGAAAGGATTCTTATTTGCTTTCAATATACATAGTGACTGATTGCTTACTTTTTCCTTTACATTCTCCCATTCTCTCTCCCTGACTCACCTGACTTTAGCCAGTGTTGCACAGGTCATTCCAAAACAGGGGCGGACTGGGAAAAGAAACCGGCCTGGGATTTTACAAAGAATTGTTGTCATTTTCTGCATATCGCTGCCCCCTTCAGCATATCGCGGTGCCGTTTTGTGGCCCATTCTGCATAACGTGGCGGCCCATTTCAGCTTATGCCCATTCGGCCCCGTTTCGCAGCCGGCCCTTTGGGAAAAGTCCCAGTTCTCCCGATGGCCAGTCTGCCCCTGCTCCAAAATGAACCCATTCAAGCTTGTCCTCTGGTTCATACCATCTCTCTTTTCTAGATCGTCCCTCATTGACTCTCTTTCAGTAACCCACACTAATTTTCACTTTTCTATACCTCTTTTTTCGTTGTTACTGTTGCTATTGCTGTTTATTATTTTAACATGTAATACATGTCACATGCACAGTACATGTAAGGTGTAACCTTCCTTGTAAAGAATACAATTCTTTTCACTGTAATACTCAAACTCAAACTTCAAACAGAATGCTAGTGAAAATCTTGAGAAATACGGTGTCTTTGTGTAAAATAGGCACTCTGCTAAGAGAAGGAATTTAGTTATTTATGGAGACACAAACAAACAAACCAAACAGATTAACCCACATGCACATAACGATCCGTCTCGGCTTAGTGTTTGTGTATATACATGTTCTCGATGGCTGATGTATCATCCCTCTTTCATTCATACTTCAACATAATGAGCCTGGTGATCCATTTTATGTGGATTGGAGTTCGGTGTGGGCTGTGCTGGTTAGATAAAAAGGGACACACATAACTCTGGGCAATTTGCCCAGACATCAAAATCAATACATGAAGGCCATTTGCTATGGACTTGAAAATAAAGAATGTCAAGTCCTCCCTAAACTACAATAAGGATTTAAGTTTAAGTGTCCCCCCCCCCCCCCCCACCAGATTATCACAACATAGGTAGATAAACTGATTATGAAACTTGTATATGAGGCGCCGAGTCAAGATCACCTTAAGACCAAAACTAATCCATTCCAAATCTAAAGAGCAAAAGATCAAATAAATTAATGTGACTCATTATCTATTGACAGCAGTGTTTTTGTTTTATAAAAAAGGTATTTGATGAAAGGCAAATATTCAAATTTAAAAGATTTTTATAAGGTGAAAGAATTTAAACAGTAAAACTGATGTAGGCAAGGGGGAAACAGATGTAAACAGGTGTAAATGGGTGCAGAATAGAATCAAAAGCAATCCGGTTACTAGTTACAAACATGTTGCTATACCTACATTTTTGCAAAATTATTTTTACGTGGCTCATTGTACGTATTCGGACACTTTCCTGGTGCAGTGAACACTTGAGGTGCTACAACAATAATGATTTTTATTCTCTTACACAAATCACGAGTAGGACAAACATGTAAAAAATTTTTGTGAAATGTCACTTTAGGGCTTCTGCTCAAAAAAGGTATAGTGCAAAGATAGCAGTTTCAACAACTCTTCTTCGGTGCTTTTTGCAGACAAAATAGCTTTCAGTGCATTAGTGCCACCAAATGCATTGGTGTAGTAGCAGTGGCTCTGGACATGTGGCCCAAAAGCTTATATCTTATTGGTCAGCAAGTTTTTATCAATAAACTATGAAGAAAATTTGATGCACTCACCTAAAAAAAAAAGACTCTGTCCAGTCATCAGGCGGATATTCCTCCCCTGTGTGAATAACTTGAAAATCTTGTTTGTGCTAAATATTCATGGGGAATATTGGCATTTAGAGTAACTATGTTGTGTAACCAGAAACCATCTGTTTACTCTCAAGAAACTGTCCAAAAATTGTAACAAGAAAAATAAAATGCTCATTATTGTTCATAAGAAATTCAAAGCCATCAATTTGTTTCTTTCTATCTTCTTTTGCTTCTTTCTATCAGGTCGCTTCTTTCTATCGTGTACTATATAGTTCCCTTTCAAATCGATCATTTCGATGCTGCGTCATTGCTGATGCTAAGGGTAATCCCCGTAGGTGTAACCAATCTCTGAAACTCTTAAAATCTCGCCAATTTTAACTGTCAGATAGATATTTGTGCTCCGCCTCCTTGCGCATATCATCTGGTATATAGACGGTGACACACAGCAATATCTCCTCAGAATGTAAACAATTTTGACCTGATTTTATGAAGCAGCTCATGAGAATCTAGAATAGAATTTAGAATATTTCACATCACCCTTAGGGATAAATAAATAATCTACAAATAAAATACCTTATAAAATGGCACTCCTATTGATACCAGAAACTGAAAAACGAATTGTAATCCAGCTGAATGTTCAGTTAATGAATGTAGGCCATCAGCATTCTCTGCTGCAGACATGGTTGTGGGGAGAAGGGCAGTAAAGCTCATTCATCAATCCATTAAAGAAGGTAGTATTCACTGGTATTTCAGCACGTCCATCAAGAAGACATCAACTCCCAGAAGACAACCGCTCTATCTCTCTTCACTAAGGAGAGAGCCCTTGACTCTAAAAGGTTCCAGTATGCCAAAAATTACTATTGACATTTCAATTTGGGCTGGATTTTTCAGACCAACTTCCCCCTCCTCTACACCCCCCAGAGAAAGGAAGGACATTTACATTTGAATAAGCCAGACAAAAACATGCAGACATTTGCATGTGCAGCACTTCATGCCGTCCATTCACTGGTTGCAATCTCTGACTGACAGTGTCAAAAAAATTAGATGCCTCAACATTATGATGCTTTATTAGCTGTGTGTTTTTTCATTACTACTCTTCTCACTTAACTGACCAAGCACTGTATTTTCCACATTTGTTCAAGCATTTGGTTGCTGTTTCACTGAAAAAATTAGTTAATGCATCCCTCATTTCTGGTCAACTCAATATGACAAAACTTTGTTGCAGGGATCAGATTAATGAAGCTAAAGGGGAAAAAATGCATTTCCCCAAGTACATTGAAAATGACATTTCTGCCAGTATTGATTTAAAGGAAGTATTTCCTGAGCTGTTTGGGAAAAGAAAACATCACATATGTTCTGTGATGCTAATAAGCTGCAATAGTCTGCTATGAGACCTCTTGGTGTGAGAGATGTTGGCTAAGAGCTAAAAATAAAACTTTGATATTTGGCTGAAATGTCACATTAACAGTTCTTGAAATTAAGAAGCAAACCACGTGTTAGGAATAAAGTTGGATATTGTAATACAAAGGCTTTGATTTGTATGATTAACTGCAGGTTAGTCTTAGATGGCCAGAATTTTATAATTAGCATTAAAGGGATAGTTCACCCAAAAATTGATTATTTACTCTCCCTCATGTCATCCCAGATGTGTGTGACTTTTTTCTTCTGCTGAACACAAATTAAGATTTTTTAGAAGAATATTTCAGCCCTGCAGTTCCTCACAATGGAAATACGGTGAATGGGTACCAACATTTTGAAGCTACAAAATGCATATAAAGGCAGCAGAAAAGTAATCCATAAGACTCCAGTGGTGAAATCTATTTCTTCAGAAGCAATATGATAAGTGCTGATGAGAAACATATTAATATTTAAGTCAATTTTTACCATAAAATTTCCTCCCTGCCCAGTAGGTGGCAATATGCACGAAGAATGCAAATCGCCAAAAACAAAAGAAGAAGAATGTGAAAGTGGAGATTGATAGTAACAGTTTGTTTAGTATTACGTGCCGTTTAGGGGCGGATGTATCTGAAATAGTTGATTACACAGTAATAGACTGGAATGGAAAATTATCAAATAATTTCAAATAATTGCACAGCATCATCGGTTCCCAAACGACTGTATAGAACACTGCAAAATGTGTGGAAATGTGTGCAGACTTTGTAAACAGAATTAATGTCCGTCCAAAAGTTAAAAAAAAAAGTAAAAGTAGTGATTATTTTACTGAAATAAGACAAAAAGCAAATCCAGTAAGCTTCCAGGTTTCAGTGAGTGCTTTACAGCCAATCAGATTAAAGTGAAGTGACAATCAATCAATCTATCTATCTATCTATCTATCTATCTACAACAAAAGTGGAGGAATTATTTAGCTATTCACTAAATCATTGGCTCACAACAGATTTAAACCACTTACATCAATCAAAAAATGCTCATAGTAAAGTACACTTACATGAACAAAAGCCAAAGCCTCTTTGCCAAAGCTAACACCCTTTTATGCATGCTAATATGGTACGGCTATGGAATGTTAGCCTGCTAAACCACAAGACACACTTGTTTAACACTGACACCTGTTTAAATAGTAAGTAATGTCTAATGCCCGCTTAATCTCCTTATGGATCTCTCACATACCATTTAAAGGTCTTCTCACTAAATTTCTCCTTCTCATACCCTGGTCAAGAGTATGTGTACACTGGGGGCAACAGTAGATACATTTCTATGCATCTTCATTTATGCTGTTCTCTTGTTACCACAGGGCGTAAGTAAAGAAGCTCTTCTTATTTTATGTTATGCATTTGGTAGTTTAGCATTCATAGGAGCCTGAGATACAAAGAGAGAAGAAAAAAAGCAAAGTGCACTGATTATTCGAGTTTTACACAGAGTCTCGAGGCTTAAAGCGCTTTTTTTCCATTATGAAGCTGCATTAATGCTCTGCGTTTGGGTAATTAGCAGAAAGTCAATTCCCATTACTGGTTAGGGCTATTGACCAGCTGCTTACTTTAATAAAAAGGCATGTCCCCCACATTTAGAGCGGCAAAGAATCAATACCCAGGATGCATTAAAAGAACCTGCCTCCTGACAACAGGGCAGCCAACCCATAACACAAGAGCCTTGCACTCTCTAACATTCATCTATTCAATCTACAGCGTGCCCTCTCTGAGGAAGTGAACTCTTAACTCCAGCTTTCAGTCATTTATTAATTCATTTCTTTTTCCATTTCATGTCTTTCTTTCTTTTCTCTTCAATCTCTTATTATACTGCACCTTTTCTAACCTTGTAGAGAGCAGCCCTTGAAAAAAGGACATTGTGGTGACATATAGAGGACAAAAAAGTAAAAAATCTATTTGAAAAAAATTGTCATGGCTCCTAAATATTGTAGGTCTTCTTTGGGGCTTTTGTTAGATTGTTGGAAAATTCTGTATTTTCATGTATAGCTCAGAAAGTAAGGGGAAAAGAACAGGCATTGAAGTCAAGAGTGCTCTGGTGCAGGCCTTGTCTTTGACCTCAGTTCAGCCATGTCAGCTCTCTGAAAGATTTATCATATTAATGTGGGTATGACATTGATAGGATATTGGTCTTGGCAGACTAGATCTGCCACAGTGCCACGGAGAAGAACAGGGCTACTGCTAGAACATACACAGACATACTGAGTTAAACATGTTGACATGCTGCTGCACAATTAGACAAAATGCAAGACATGCTGCATCGAGCATGTAAGACATGCTGCTGCACAAATACATACAATCCCCATGTAGCAAACTGGTGAACAAATCAAGTCCCCATGCTGACAGCATGCTGGAAAGAGACATTGGCATCATCACGATGGGATGTGGCAGGTGCTAAGTGCCTTCAACATAGAGGAAAGGCTGGTTTTGCTGATCCAAGCACTGTATAAGAACGTAAGCAGCGCCGTCCTCCTAAACTACAAAACTACAGTCGGCGTCCACAAAAGATGTATATTATCCCCCACACTTTTCAAACTGTTTCTGGAAAACATCATGCAGGAAACCCTGCAGGACCACCGCACCTCTATCGCTATTGGTGGTAGGCTCATCTGCAACTTGTGTTTCCCTGATGACATTGGCCTTATGGGCGAAAGCAACGACTGCAAGATCTGACAACATGTCTTGTTGAGAGAGCAGAGGCCTATGGCATGGAAGTTAGCTCGGAGAAATCCAAAGTAATGGTCAAAAGCACAACCAACACCTATGCAAAAATCTACAGTATATGAGTGGTCAGAGGCAAGAACAAAGTGACAAGCTTCAAGTACATGGGAGTGACTGTCTAAAGAAATCACCTCCACAGCAGAAAAAAATTAGAACTGGCATGGCAACAGCAGCAATGGCCTGTCTGGACAG
Source organism: Myxocyprinus asiaticus (assembly GCF_019703515.2). NCBI lineage: Eukaryota > Metazoa > Chordata > Actinopteri > Cypriniformes > Catostomidae > Myxocyprinus > Myxocyprinus asiaticus. Next base: position 17,445,957 of record NC_059345.1, on the reverse strand, counting down.
GATATGGTGAAGCAAATCCATCAGCTTATCTACCAAATACAAGCTCTTCAAGTCACTTGTTGTCTCCATCCTGCTTAATGGTTGTGAGACACGGACCCTCCTGGCAGACACAAGAAAGATAATCCAGGCTTTTGAGAACAAGTGCCTGAGAAAGCTACTCCGCATCTCATACCTTGAGCGGAAGACCAATGAATATGTGTGGAACAAAGTAAACACTCTGGTTGGCCTGCAAGAATCACTTCTGGCCACTCTGAAGAGACGAAAGCTGGCATGGTTTGGCCATGTCTCCTGTCATAACAACCTTCCAAAGACTATTTTTCAAGGAACATTGGAAGGGACTCGAAGACGTAGAAGACCAAGAAAAACTTGCATGGACAACATCAAGGAATTGATGTCAATGACCATGCCAGAGCTTCTGGCAACATCCTCCGACAAGATGCAAGTGGAGGATAGTCTCAGCTGCAGCTTCCATTGATGATGTCATGACCTATTTAAAGCAATTACCAAGTAAAATAGTAATCTGATGAAAAAATAAGCTCAGTAAGTGAAAATATTGGTAATAAGTGGCAAAATATTATTAAAATCCCTACCTTTAACCACTATGCCGTACCAATCCAGTCATTAAGTGAAAAAAAACTTGTAAGCTGTAACAGCACTATTTTGACATACCAAGTAACTGAAATTCTCTCAGAGGGAAATATTATTGTTCAGAGGTTGCTCTTTCAGAGTTCAGGAGACTTCTGAAATTGGAATTCTCAGCTATGTGTCATTTAAGATTCAACTTTGTTTTAGATGTTTCTCCTAAAATCCTTGCAGAGAATTAAAAATGAGATGGAAGTTGACGGTACGAGTATAGCTCTTGTAGTTGTAGACTACAACTTTTGCTTTAGGCACAAATTTACCTGTACAAAGAATGACTGAACTCTTGATAAAATACACAATATACATTGTATTATTTTTTAAACAGACAGTTGTATGTTATAGCTAATATGTTTCCAAATATGGAAAGTTTACTGAGCTCTTCCTGTCAGTTTTTATTGTGAATGTCTGTAGTTCACGGAGGACTGTGTGTCATGTGTATCTTTTATCTGTCATACAGCCCTGTGGACAGTGGATTTGAGATCTGCCAACATTTTTACTGTCTGTCTTTTACGGCTCAAGCATTTCTGATTTTCTGCCACCTCCCAAAATTTATACATGTATTTATCCTCTCTCACTCTCTCTCTCTGGAATCAGAAGATATATGCAGCTGTCTTCCTCTGATTATAGTGATCCAGTGGAACGGAGAGATAGCCGGAGGGATGAAGAGAAGGGGGATGAGGGAGGAGGGAGAGATATGTCAGTGTGTGAAAAACATCAGACCCAGAGTGTCTTCATGTGCACTCAGTGTCCAAAAGTGGACATGACGAGCAAAAAATTGTGGGGAAGAGGGCAACAGGATTATGGGGGCCAAGATGCATAACAGAATGTCTAAAAGAAGCCAACATGTGATGTCACCGATCTGTCTGAGAGCATTCCTGTAGACCTGAAGAACAGACCATGTTCAACTTACAGATTACAGTGTTAACAGTGCAGCATGCCTAATTCTCTCAGAAGTAAATGGCTTTAAATACTTGCACTATAGCATGTGAGTCATATGGACTTCTTTTATGATACTTTTATGGTGCTTTTTTATGGTTATATCTGAATCTCACTGTCCATACCGCTTTACTTTCTTTGGAAAAAATCAGCGTGAACTTTATCATTCCGCCTAACAACTCCAAGTGTTCCATGCAAGAATAAAAGTCACATGGGTTTAGAATATAATGAGGGTGAGTAAATGATGTAAGAATTGTCACTTTTGGGTTAACACTTTAAATAACACAATACACAAAAGCTAGGCTGCAACCTTAAATTTCGGATGGCGGGATGTTCGCTAATTTTCAAAGATCCTTTGTGGTAAAAGAACTGCAGCTGGCATACCAATCTGTTCTGAATGCTTTTTGAGTATACCTGCAATGAATCTAGTGTGGAAAATGAACACAGAGGAACTGTAGTTCAATACAAGTAATTGTTCTACCACAGAGAAGAAAGAAAGAGAGAGAGAGACTCTAAGTATGATAATAATTTTTTCTACGTCATAAGCAACTTTTGTAATTGAAGGAAAATACTTTTTTGCACAGTCCTTATTAGCAGTGCTTTAAAGGAATAGTTCACCCAAAAATGAAAATTCTCTCATCATTTACTCACCCTTCCCGGCTGTGTATGACTTTCTTTCTTCAGCAGAACACAAATAAAGATTTTTAGGAGAATTTCTCAGCTCTGTAGGTCCTTACAATGCAAGTGAATGGGTGCCAATATTTTGAAGCTCCAAAAATCACAAAGGCCAGCATAAAAGTAATCCATAAGACTCCAGTGGTTAAATCAATGACTTCACAAGTGATATGATAGGTTAGATATGTGATACCCATCTGTGGAGGGAACTCACATCACCTTCTTCTCTCCATTTCCAACTACCACCAAAAAGCCACACATACAGCAGATGCCACAACACAATACCAGTCGGAAAAGCTTTCCTTTTTTCCCTTTATTCTGGATTTTCTTTCTTTAACCTCCTGAGACCCAAGCATGACTGCTGTGTGCATTTTCCATTTCCATTTTTGATTTGTAACTAGTAGCACCAAATAAATATGCAAACAATTTTTTTTTTCTAGACCAAACAGTTTTCCTAAAAATGTATGTCCACATATGTGGACAGCGGGACTTAGTTGTGATATTTTAAACAATACCAAGCTATAAGTCAGATTTTTTAAATCAAATTGTTTATTATGTTTCCAGAAGTGTTGGTTATTCATTTTTTTGAAACATTACAGACATCACAGCTAATTTTCTGTAAACTGTTTTACAACCATGTATACTGGGAAAAGCACAAATAAAAAAACTATACAAATAAAAATTATTTGACCTTATTTAACTTTAATGTTACATTTTTTTTCTACTTTTGTAACAAAATCTCAATATTCTCTCCTTGCACTGTTAAACAAACAAGTGATAGCCAGTGCTAAAGCATTTTACCAATCAGAAATTAGCATAATTAATTCTGATACAAGTAATGGCCAGCATCGTCCAATTACTGCCAACCATGTTAAAATAAAATTATACATTATACATTTTGAAACTAAGAACTGATTACCATTGTCCCATGTCTGCCAACCATGTTGAGTGGTTCAAGCATTGTCTGAATTCTAAACTGCATACTGCCATATTACTCTTACTATTTCTACCATAGACAGAAATAGCAACAGAAGTAGTAAGAGTAGTATCAGATTGCAGCCTGAATCTGAACTTTTGATAGGAAGGGATTGAATGCACTTGGCTTTATAGTTAAAGCTACACCATGCTCCCTTGCTCCCTATTTAGTGGATGACTTAATCACCAGTTTGCTGTCTGTCTGCACTGGTCTCAGAACAGTTTGAAATGCACCGTATTTTCGTCCTAACTCCTTATAAAGCCTCTGAATGCAAAAATGTTTTTCTTAATGTGAAAATGCGCAATAAATATAGGATTTGTTATGAAAAGCATGTGCTATTGTACACATTAGTGTACATTGTGTTTAGCAGCGTTGTGTTTCGCGATAAATCGCTCAAATTTTTAAAATGGCATATCGGATTATCGGATTTTATCGGAGACTCTAATCTTCTGACTCAAACAGGTTTCAGTGTAATTAGGATCTCTTACCAGATGTAGTTTTGTTGCCGTTTTTCCAAAGACAAACTCCGCTGTGATCAACGCCATCTTGTTTTGTCACATGACTCTGCACGTCGAAAGTTTAACCCTTTACTTACAGCCCAGAGTCTCCTGAACTGAGATCAGTCTACGCATGTGTACACAGGGGTCGCAAGAGGTTATGTCCAGACTTTTTGAGTTTAGGGAGCGTGTCACCTTAAGAATCATGGCGGATGCAATTTTGTATTAGTCAAAATTAAGTTTCAATTGCGAATGTTGTACAGTTGATCAAGAACAGTTTAAAAAGATTGCAGTTTATCTAGTTTATAGCTGCATTTTTCCAGATTTGTGGCTACACAAGAATGATCAAATGACATACAGCATCAGTTACAGCTTGTTACATCAGTGCTAAAAAAGCTTCCTGTTTTTATCAGTACTCAAAAACAAGAGAAAGATATGTGAACACATCTTATAATGCAGTACTTATTCTTACCAAAACCACTTTAAGGCATATCATATAACATATTGTTATTATGACTTCCCAACTTACACAACTACACTACATGACCACTAAAACAACACTAATAGTGAACATGTTTATACTCCATCATCAGAGGTGCTCAGATTTCACTGGATTTCATCCAGCATACAGCTTCCTGTAGAATACTGTATATTTATCTGTGAGGTCTGGAATTTTTAGCAGTATTAGAGAAAACAGCTTGATTTTTAAATTTTCTGAAGAAAATGTGTGTGTCTCTTGGCTGTGCAAAAATCATTGCTACAATACTACGGTGTTTTGAGTATTGCTATATGGTTGCTAGGGTGTTCTGGGTGGTTGTTAAGTGGTTGCATAATGGCCAAATTCAAAAGAGCCTACCCCCAAGTTTCGATGAAATTCTGGTCTCTAGACTCAAGTCCCTCCTTTAATTAGAGACTATGGGAATTCGACCAGTTTTAATCATCTGCCAGGCTAACATCATAAATTTGATATGATTTATGATGTTAGCCCTGCAAACGATTAAAACAGATAAAAATTTAAGCTGCACGATTTGAGGTATCCTTAATGTCTGTAGCAAAAACATTGTGTGATTTAACAAGTTAGGTGCAAAAGTTTAATACTGAGGGTCAGAGATATAAAATAACCCCTAATCCTAAATATGAGCAATAGTAATACAGATGCTTAATTACCCTAGATGCCCCTGATGGAGGATAAAGATGAGGGACAAGAGAGAAAAACAGTGGGCTTACTGGCCCCATCGCTAAACAGATACTGAGGTGCGCTTTTAGTGTAAGTATTTGATGCATTGGGAGTGAGAATGTGTTAAAAAAAAATTTAAAAATCCCTGCAACGGTGCAAAACCACCAACAATAACAGCTCAACACAAAGCACTGAACTCAATTAGAAGATGCTTGATGCTTTCCCCACAGTGAATATATTTCATTTGAACATCTCTGTTATCTTGTGGACAGAGCCAACAGCAGCAGCTGCAGGGATGGGAAACAGTGGAGGATGTGATGTCATGGCGCCACTTAGTCGTCATATGCTTGGCATTAACTCCCAAATCATCAGCAGCTATTAAATCAACCAATTTGCAATTATGTTCCGCTGTAATATGCAAGCGCCACAATTTATACCACACAAGTGTTGTAGATTACAGAGAATTATGAAACAAATAAATAGTTCACTCAGTGACCCTGAGATGTCTTGAATTTCTGCTAATTCAAAATGTAAAAAAGGTATGCTAATTAGTGGTAAGTTTAGCATGTTGCTGTCAGTGGCGTAGATTCCAGGGGGGGTGGGGGGGGGAAGGGGGGGTTGGGGTATTATCAAAACAAAATCTACGCCCTTGGTCGCTGTGCAGTTGCTAGCAGGGGCAGAAATGAACTTTTCCTTTAAAGGGATAGTCAACCCAAAAATGAAAATTCTCACATCATTTACTCACCATCATGCCATCCCAGATATGTATGACTTTTTTCTTCTGCTGAACACAAATTAAGATTTTTAGAAGAATATCTCAGCTCTGTAGGTCCACACAATGCAAGTGAATAGTGGCTAGAAGTTTGAAGGTCCAAAAAGCATATAAAGGCATCATAAATGTAATCCATATGACTCCAGTGGTTAAATCCATATCTTTAAGAGCGATATAATAGGTGTGGGTGAGAAACAGATCAATGTGAAAGTGAAAGTGGAGATTTATAGTAAAAAGGGCTTAAATATTGATCACACCTATCACATCTCTTCTAAAGATATGGATTTAACCACAGGATTACTTTTATGCTGCCTTTTCATGCTTTTTAGACCTTCAAAGTTCTGGCCAACATTTACTTGCATCGTATGGACCAACAAATCATAGGTATTTTTCTAAAAATCTTTATGTTCAGCAGAAGAAAGAAAGTAACACACATCTGGGATGGCAAGAGGGTGAGTAAATGATGAGAGAATTTTCATTTTTGGGTGAACTATGCCTTTAATTTATGACCCAGGTTGCTATGTTGTTCTGGATGGTTGCTAAACATGTTGTTAAGTGGTTGCCAGGGTGTACTTGGTAGAAAACCCCTAATCCCTAAATGTGAGCAATAATAGTGATGCTTGCAGTAGTAAGATTTAATAAGCCACCACCATTTATTTAAAAATTCAAACTATATTTTATTATGCTCCCATCCATTTTTTTAATCCTAGAGGTTGTGCTTTGTATTTCTGTATTATTTGTGTGTTCTATGTGTATTATATTGCTGTTTTTATCCTTTTGTGTTGTACAGCACTTTGGTCAACATCTGTTGTTTTAATTGGTGCTTTATAAATACATTTTAATTGAATTGAATTGAATCTGTACTGTTTACATACCAGCTTAACATAAAATATTTTTTTCTTATTAATTTATAAATTAAGGCTCTATTCAATCTAACAGTGAACATCTAATTGTGAAGATGTTCACAATTAAGATAATTTTTTTCTGTTTTTTTTTCAATGGTGGAAATTAATGTAATTTAAAATGAACAATTTATTGAGATATATGTATTATTTAACCTTGTGTAAATTGCATTGTAAATTTTGTGTAAGGTTTTCAAAAATGAGGGTATGTTATGCATCCTGTCCATGTTGGAATCTGATTATAGGTTGGAATCTGCCAATTTGGCCAGCTTCTACTAATGGTACTTACTATTTAAAAATAATAATCTGTCTCTTTCTTCTGTGCTAGCTTCTATACCACTATAGTAATTTTTGGAACTTGGCTTTTGTATTATTGACCTTTGTATGACAAAATTGCTTGTTATGTTCCTCATTTGTAAGCCGCTTTGGATAAAAGTGTCTGCTAAATGACTAAATTAAAATGTAATTATACAAAGTGACAGAAAAATTTGTGTCAAAACACAATACAGTTTGATAGGACACATACCCTTTGACGTTAACACAAAAAAAGATATGGGAAGCATGTTTTCCTCCCTTTTAAAAATTGATAAGCCTATTTATTTTGCTATCCTAACTATGCATGATTATAAGGTTAGTTAGTTATTATTTGCCTTTTTACCTGCTTTCCATGACCCTACCAGAACTGACCTGCGACCTGACCCAACCACTAAACTAAAGAACCCATGAAATGTCAGAGCTCAGCCTGGTACTAAAATACACTGATGCACAAAATGAGGATACTTGAAATAATCGACACGTTTGAGAGAATGTAATGAGACCATTTAATGTCTTTAAGGATCCAAGTGGGGGTAATTCTGTAAGAAAAAAAGGAGAGGATGCAGCTGATATACTGATGTTTATGTGACAGACTGATCACACAATGAAATCGGAAACAGTAGGTTGACTTTTCTTTAGCTAAATTTGGTCTGTGCTTACTGAAATTCGAAACACTGCCCCCAGTGGCCAAAGTGGTAAGTGTTTTTGGGCATATGGGCATGTTTGAGCTCCATTTTCTGAGTGAAATGCCCAGGGAGAAGTGCCAAAAGCAAGTTGTTTTTAGTTGTACAGGATGTAATACAGTGAAGATGAATGCATATATATACAGTAAACTGTACCCCCCAACACAAACCTAAACCAAATAGCACTTGTCACTGATTATGCAAATGCGATTACTTCCTGGTTTCAATACGGGATGCAATACTGGGTCTCCCACACTGCTGACACAATGTGCTTCTGGTCGTGCCACAAGGGAACGTAAACACTGATTCAAATATGTCTGATAGGAGTTGCCACTTGTCAGTAAGTCGGCATAATGTGGCTAATACTAGGGTACTGGAACTCTCGGAAACAACATGCCAACTCGTGTGATGATGTTGTACGTGAAAACTCTGATTGGATGAGCCGCGTTCGAAGTCATAGTAAACTGCTGATAAACACACACCTGTGACTGCACATTCAGTTGCTTGGTGACTGTAACCAGCCTACAGTTAAGATAATACATTTTGTAATACTTGGTGGAAGAATTTGTATTGCGTTATGGTGACGAAAAACTCAAGGAAGAGAAGATTTTGAGCTAACACGTTGTTCTTTTGTTTTCTTTTTCCAACCCAGCTATGACTAATCTTTAAATCATAATTGACACAATAAAATAATATCACATTAAAAGAAATGTCTTAGATAATTTGTAACATGTGGCCAATGAGGAAATGGGCAACAAAGAGACCCAACACTTCTCTGCTTACCCCACATTTTACTTCATTATTTAATGGGTGCCTCAAATCGTCCACAAATGAAGTCCAGATTACAATAATAGCAGGACTGGCTTCAATTAGGAGAGCGTAAACACTCCATACTGGGCTCCCAGGACCAGAGTAAGTCTTATGGGGACTGGTTTTACACTCACTGAGCACTTTATTAGGAACACCTGTACACCTACTTGTTAATGCGATTATCTAATCAGCCAATTGTGTGGCAGCAGTGCAATGCATAACATCATGCAGACACAGGTCAGGAGCTTCAGTTAATGTTCACATCAACTATCAGGAAAAATGTGATCTCAGTGATTTTGACCGTGGCATGATTGTTGGTGCCAGATGGACTGGTTTGAGTATTTCTGTAACTGCTGATCTCCTGGGATTTTCACACACAACAGTCTCTAGAGTTTACTCAGAATGGTGCCAAAAACAAACAAAAAAAAAACATCCAGTGAGTGGCAGTTCAGCAGATGGAAACGCCTTTTTGATGAAAGAGGTTAACGGAGAATGGCCAGATTGGTTTGAGCTTACAGAAAGGCTATGGTAACTCAGATAACCACTCTGTACAATTGTAGTGAGCAGAATAACATCTCAGAAAGCACAACATGTCAAACATTGAGACAGATGGTCTACTACAGCAGAAGATCACATCGGGCACTTTATTAGGACCATAGTGTTCCTAATAAAGTGCTCAGTGAGTGTACATTTATACATATACACACATAGTAGTATGCAACAAATATCAATCAGTACATTTACATTTAAAAAATTTTACATTTTGATTTCAAACAATAAATGTCGGACTAAATGTCCGATTTAAGTCAGACTAAAACAATAATTAGTCTGTAAACACTTTAGTCTGACTGTGATCATACCAGTCCGATTTTTGCTAAGTCAGACTAACAGACCTATACAAGACATAACCATTTGGTTTTAGATGTTTATTGTTATGTTTGTCTTTTCAGTCTTAGCTTTACCTTATATTCTATATATTATAGTCTAGCATCACACACACACACACACACACACACACACACACACACACACATGTTGGTGCGGCTATGCTTATGAGGACTCTCCATAGACATAATGATTTTTATACTGCAGGAACTATAGATTATGTCCCCTAACCCTAGCCCTACCCCTAAACCTAACCCACATAAAAAACTTTCTGCATTTTTAAATAATAATAATAATAATAAACATCGTTTAGTATGTTTTTTAAGTGATCTGAATTGTGGGGAGACTAGAAATTTCCTCATAAACCACATTTATAGCATAATACCCTTGTAATTACCAGTTTGTAACCTAAAAAAATGTCCTCGTAAACCACCCAAACCCGCCCACACACACACACACACACACACACACACACGCACGCACACACACACACACACACACACACACACATTTACACGCAATCTCTCAAGTGGTGACAGTGGGTATTAGCCTTCAGAGCTGCACGTCATCCATCACAGTGGCATGAAGGCTAAGTTGACAAATTTCCGATATTAATAGAAGCTGTCGGGGCATCATAGGGTAATAGTAGTCCCTGTCACGGGCACCTATTAATGCCTAGCCCCTGCTGCAGGACAAGGTAATTAATACACTCACACATGCTCCCAACACAATTTAGATTGACATACACACTTTCACCTTCATTTGATGCAGAGACGAGAGAGAAATCGGCAGTTAAAGCTTCTTTGCGAGGAATAGGACATGAATATGCAGTATGTGTGTCAGTGTTAATGAAGCTACTTTGAAACTGTAGCTATAGCTACAAGCCACTCAGTTTAAAGTAGGTAAAGATTATGTGTATTTTTTAAAAAAAAAATTTTTTAAATTTATTTTAAAACACTTTCTCCTATACCAGCTTTCTCCTTAACAGCTGAGCTACTGACACACTATCGAAAACTGTACTTAGCTTAGCAGTGTCTCTACATAGCTATTCGTAGAATAACCTAGCTAGCTATTTAGACACTCCCCAAAGTTACGGCACATCTTACATTTCTTTGACTTCCTAAATTACATGTTGGTATGTAACTTGTCCTGCATCATTTGTGCTACAAATGTAAATGATAGATTTTTGTGGCTTTTGTTACTGTTATTTATTTTATAAGTGATCTAACTTTTTCCAGTCGGATGACAAAACAGGTGTAAAAACCCCATAGACTTACATTGAAGGAGTGTCCTAAGCCATATCTAGGGACCAGAATGTCATAAAGACTTGGAGGTGGGCTCTTTTGATCAACCACCCTAAACACCCTAGCAACCACTCAAAACACAATGCGCAATGCATTAGCAACAACATCTTAGCATCATTATGGTGAGTTTTGCACAGGCAAGAACCATTCTTTTTGTCAAGAATTGTAAACTCTAGTTGTTTATAAGCGTTGTTATGGATATTGTACATGCTTCTATTAATAGAGTTTGAGTAAACAACAATGCCAGTGCCAGCTCACAGGGTTACGCTAATATGATTATTGTGGATTATGCCAGCGAGCTGGTCTATATTTCATGCTCTTGTTTGGGGGAACTGTTGATTGGTTTGGAGCCTTTGATGTGACTGCTGGTAAGCTAGATGGGGGAGGGTTAATAAGCATGTGCGGATCAGAAGAAAGTGTATTCTTACATTTCTTGGCCTTGGAGGGATTCAGATCTATGAAAAGACTTTGACTTCAAGGCCAGAGCACTGCTGGTTTTCTGTCTCTTAAAGTACCATTGGCTTACATGTTTGTGTATTTAAATTGGATTACATAGAGATAAATGTGAATGGGGTTTCTGCACAGGTTGTGGACTTGCATTCACTGAAAGTAATTTTTGAAGATGACTAAAAGGGAGAAGTTTGAATAACTGTATATATTGCAGTCATAAAAGAGGACTTATATCTCAGTTAAAAGAGATGTATGAGAAGTGTAGTTTGTAAGTGACAATGTTAACGCTATGACAATAATTTTTAAAATTGTGTTTATTTAGATGATGGAACTAAAATTGCTGTGTTCCTGTCAAAGTCGGATGTGGGATATTCCAACTTGATATCTCTAAATTACAACCATAAATGTTTTCCATTGGCCGGTTGATCAGAAGTTGAAGTATAAAGAAATAAAATGGCAAATCCTGGCAACCATACTGTGGAAGAATGATGTTATGCAATGCATTTGTTCTGCAGGTGTACAATTATCAACAGAGTTCATTAGTCATATTTAACACACTTGCCTCTGCAAGCCTTTGCTAAACTGGTCTCATTATTATGTAATGTAGGAACTATGATTCATCAATAAATTTTATTTGCTTAATGTTAAGTATTATTTTTTTTTTTTTATATTACTACCATGGGTACCATCATGTTCATGTGATGTCATATATCTGCATCTTGGCAAAGTAAATCTAAGCAAAAGGTCTTCTTTTTTACTTTAAATATTCTGTTGCACTTGTCCATGTAGGAAGCTGGAAATTAAAGCAAGATAACATCACAATAGCTTGTAATTAAAAACAATGATATCTTTATAATGACAGAGCAGCCTGCACATAAATACATATAAATATCAGTTCCCACTTTAAATATATCTCATAAAATGTCAGTATTTTTATTGTAGTGGGCATGAATTTAATATAATGATGTTTCAGAGATGTATCTCAAAAGCATGTTGTATCATATTTTATGCATGCATTACAATGTGATTTTTCTGTAAAAATAATTTACAAAATTTTAACCAAGCACAAGTTGCTTCAGTTCAGCAAATACTCATTTTGAAATATCAGTTACAATATAAACATTACTGTTACTTTTTCAAAATCAGGAAAGATTTCACATCAAAAAGACTTGTACATCAGAATATGACATCAGCCATTTTGGAAATTATATTACAAGGTCTTCTACTTCCAGAAGAGCACATAAACTTTCACCAGGAGGCAGTAGATGTCTAGTACGTTGGTTCAGCAAAGTATTCATCATGTTTATGATGCAGAGGCTTTAGAAAATCACGCATCAAACACGACTCACACGGCTTTATAGGGTTAAGACTTTACAAGTTGTATGGGATGCAGCATGACTAGAGCTGAAATAAAATGAATGAAACATTGAGAAGTAAAAATCTTGCAATTTATTTGCATATAAAGGCAGCTAAATATATCACAATGAAACCTGAAGAAAAAAAAACTAAACTTTTCCAGAAACAAGGCTGAAACTGTAACTGAAAGAAAAGCCGAGAGGCATTTACAGAGGCAAGAGTTGAAACAACTATTGGCAAAACATTTTTTGTGCAAGCAAGACTGCATTTACACAGTGCAAAATCAGAAAAAAAAGGGAGATAGAGAAATCTATCATATGCAAGATATCAAAAGACAACTAAACCTGGTTTAGGCAGGTTTTGAGAAGAAAACAACCTTTTAGATTGTACATTAAAGTAACTTCAACTTGAGTACTTAGGCAGTGAAGTAGGCAACACTGAATTGACTTTAAAGGAACATTTCATGAGAACAAAAAGAGCATGTGTGCTTTATGCACATACTGTATAGGTCATCACTTACAAGCAAAATTATATTCTTCAAGAGGCTTAGAACAAACACAATTTTAGTTAAAGATTTTGCAGCTTACACACATACATATAGATATACTCATATTTTAAGACATTTTCCAATTTCTATGCAGAATGAGGCGCTCTAGAATAAACATGAGTTCAAATTAATCCATATCTTCCCTGCGCTTGTAAGAATGTGTTCTTTAAATGCAAAAAATCCCCTTCATTTTAGATAAAAACAATAAATATCAGGCTTTCTTTCTACTAGCAGAAAGAAGGGGCTTTAGCTGGGGAACTTAAAGCTAGTTTAAGGCATTATTTAGCTGACAACTAAAAGAAAGCTTAATTAATCTAGAAAAAAAAGAATATACAAAATGAACAATGGCATCCTATACCAACATACTTTGAATATTGACAAAAAAGAGACAATTTACAAATTCACAAAGCTTAATATCTTACAGATTAAATCAGATCTTTTCATAAGATTGTTCACCACTTCTAAACATAACACCTCAACCAATTCCCCCGAACCCACCCACCATCATAAACGTTCACTGAACTTTTTAACAAAAGACTGACAATTTTGAAAGAAACATTCAACTATTTTCAAAGTATTGTTATAAAAGATGAGAAAAGAAAAGGAGGATGGTAACGTTTACAGGCTTCTCAAGAGCTGGAGGGATTTGGGAGGTCGAACACGATGGGAGGGTTGGTGGGCTGAAAGCTGACTGTACAGGTAGAGGCGTTGATGAATGTTGTGTACCCGTCTGTCATAATGCCGTAACCTATAGGGGACGAAAAGGGGAGGAGTCAACACTTTAACATCATAGACATTTTTGGAGTACAATAACAAAAAAACCCTCAACATTTTGTCTTCTACCTTAGTAAAGGCAAAAATTAAGAAGTAGAACCTTTGAAGACCCTCTTTTAAACAAATCTCTTTTTTTATAGTACTACTGGTAAAGTGGGACAGAGGAAAAATGATTCTCTATGAAATATCTACAAAGTGTTTGGAATTATTTTTATATTTTCTAATACACTTTCACATCATAACATTAACTTTTACTTTTTTTATAACCTTAAGATTTACCTCAAATTTCTGTCATTTTGTTTACCATTGCTTTTCCCACCAGTGGTCATGAAATAATCAATTTAAAACCTCAAAAAGATAAAGGGATAGTTGACCCCAAAATGAAAAGACTCATCATTTATTCACCCTCATGCTATTCCAGATGTGTATAACTTTCTTTCTTCTGCCGAACACAAATTACAAATTTTAGAAGAATATTTCACCTCTGTAGGTCCATACAATGCAAGTCAACAGGGTCCAAAACCTTGAAGCCCCAAAAAGCACATGAATGCAGGATAAAAGTCCATAAGTGGTTTAATCCATGTCTTCTGAAGTGATCTAATCTGTTTTGAGTGAGAACAGACCAAAATATAACTCCTTTTTGACTGTGCATCTTACAATTGCAGTCTACAGGAACGATCATGATTTCAAGCTCGATAATACTTACTAGTAGAGCTCGCAAAGTGCTAGATGGTGCTGGGAAATGTAATGGAGCTTAAAATTATGATTGCCAAGGAGACTGCTGATGTCAAGATTTACAGTAGAAAGGACTTAAATACTGATCTGTTTCTCACTCACACCTATCATATCGCTTGTAAAGACATGGATGGACTCGTGAGTAAATGATTTGAGAACTTTAATTTTTGGGCGAATTATTCCTTTAACTGCATATTCCATAAAGATGAATTAGTAAAGATTTATAATAATTTAAGGAAATACATATGGATACAATGTGGATCAAGATTAAATGTCCTTTGTCGCTTTACCCATATTCACCATATATTATTAAATTTTCAACATTTACAATCATTAAACATGAAAATACCAATAGACAGAGGTAACATAAGACTGCCCTGAAAAATGTTATGTTAGACTTTTTAAATTACACCAGTAAACACTCAGCTTTGCAGCCATAAAAAAATACTAAAAGTAAAATAATAACCGACTAAACTGAAACTACAAAACAATAAGAAAATGAAAACTAAACTAAAACTAACAAACTAAAAACTAATGAAACACTAAATTGTAATGACAAATTGAATATCAAATAGAAATAAAAACTAAATTAAAAATACAGAACTATAATAACACTGACCCAAAGTATACTTCGGTTTTGACGCGAACTCTTAGCATCTGCGTACAGTCGAACGCAAACCTGTCAAAATATACTTCATTTTACTGTGCGCATACTCAGGTGGTTGGAGCATGCGAGTTTAGACACATAAAGATGTCTTTATAGTCCTTTAGACTTGAGTTATACAAATGCAGGTATCTTCTGACCTCTTCACAGATGCATTCTTGATGTGGACATCCACTGTTGTTCTTTCCACATTCATCGCCTATTGTTTACCGCCGATTATATCTTCTTCAAGCGCTTCTTCACAGCTCAACTGTGAGAGTTGCCACGTTTTGGACCCACTAATTAGTCCAAATAATTCCAGATGCATGCGCATTCTGTGCGTTCAAAGATGCACGATCACGAAAATCAGGCTGGGTGCGTTCAGTGCTCGAGCACTCTGCTGATGATGAAATTTGCGTCACGCGTCCTGTCGCGTCTGACCGAAGTATACTTTGGGCTTAATTAAAACACTACTGCGCATGTCTGGTCCAGAAGCATTTCCGGTAACATAATTTTTATAACCCAGAACTGTTAAAGCAAAACTACTAGTGCGTACGTTTAGAGTCTAGCTAAAACAGAAAACATAAGATATATGAAAATAACCTGAAAATAAACAATGAGGTGTCATTACCGGATCCTTCAAATAAGACTCTGAGTCAACAACTTTTCTCAAAGTCCATCAAACATTTACCTGAATTCACTTACCCAGACATGCACCATTATCTTTTTGATACTGAGCGTGACTATGAGAGAGGCGATGAAAGTGTATCATAGTTTAGATGCTCATAATTATTTCCTCAGCGAAAGGTCTGGTATATTTATTTGGTCCCAATATAATCAATGAAGCTGTAAACAGACTTTATTAAGAACAACTGTACACCTACTTATTCTTGCAATTATCTAATCAGCCAATCATGTGGCAGCAGTGCAATGAATAAAATCATGCAGATACAGATCAGGAGCTTTAGTTAATGTTCACATCAACGATCAGAATGGGAAAAAAATTTGATCTCAGTGATTTCGACCGTGGCATGATTTCTGGTGCCAGATGGGCTGGTTTGAGTATTTCTGTAACTGCTGATCTCCTGGGATTTTCACGCACAACAGTCTCTAGAATTTACTTAGAATGGTGCCAAAAACAAAAAACATCCAGTGAGCGGCAGTTCTACAGACAGAAATGCCTTGTTGATGAAAGAGGTCAACGGAGAATGGTCAGACTGGTTTGAGCTGATAGAAAGGCTACGGTAACTCAGACAATTGTACAATTGTAGTGAACAGAATAGCATCTCAGAATGCACAACATGTCAAACCTTGAGGCAGACGGGCTACAACAGCAGAAGACCATGTTGGGCACTTTATTAGGACCATAGTGTTGAATAAAGCAATACTCTGACTTAACTAGCCAGCTAGACTCTACCCATCAAACTTAGAATTAGTTGGCAAAAATTTCTTTCACCTACCAGAGATCAAATATGTGCTGGTACATAAACTACAATTGTTAGTACTGCATGTATCCAGCCGTCTCGCTTCAGTGCTGCGGCCCATGCGTCTATTTGTGGCTTCTTTTTCGGAAATCTAAACACTTTAATTTCCATTAGTTTCAGGCATCCAGGGACCATCCAGCCACTAAACATGATCTAAATTTGAATGATGACATTTTATGACAGCCATGGTAATGTTACCGCTATGGCTCACTATATATGAAGCGACTCCCACTGTTGTTTTGAATGAGATTAACAACTAACCAGAAATGTTGAGGGAACAAAGATGTCACTTCCCATAGCAATGAATATAATAATTATGAAATGGTCTATAGGTAGAGGTGTCGTGCATCTACTTTGTTTGAGGGGACACCAGTGAATGCTCTCACCCAGGCAAAGCAAGACATGACCATATAAAAAGTCACAGCATCTACTTTTTGTTTATTCTACTTGTATTCTACCAGTAGTGTAACATGACAAAACACCACATATTATGTGACATTGTATTGTGCACTCCTCTCTCATAGAAAGTCTAAAACATTGAAGTGAATCGGGTTGTTCGGACGGTTCATATAAGTGAACTGGTTAAAACTAATTATTTACCAATCCACTTATACGTTGCTTTGGGAAGTCCAATTAAGTTTAGTGAATTGGTTTGTTTTGATGGTTCATGTAAATGAACCAGTTCACCATTTCACTTGGGCCCATGCATAGAAGTCACTAGGTCTTTTTTTTTTTTAAGCAAAACATTTAGGTAATTGCAGCTGTTTATCACTATGTTTACTCAGTTAATATAAAAGTGTTTTATTCGTTGTATTTAGTATAAATTAATTGATGTTGAATTTAATATTTTTGTTCAGTATGAATTTATTTGTTTAATTTAATGTTGCCACCCTATTTGTTTAATGTCACCCTAATTGAAATCGTCATTGTTTTGTGCCACATACATTTTGAATAATTAATTTATAGTTGTATAATTTGATAGTTATATTATTAAAATATTTTCTTCAATTAATAGTTAAGTAACTTTTCTGGTGAAGTGGGGTGGGGGGCGGCCCACTATGGTGTTTCTCTGAATCTCAGAAACTTGCTGAATCCAGTGTTTCTGAGTCAAAAGCACATAACTCTTTAAACTTGTTCTCAGGAAATAAAGCAACTAAATTTTCAAGCAGCCTACAATTTTGTTGAGCAGAGAGAACATTACATCGACCCTGACAACACACTCAAGATTTGGTATTAGCAAATCAGACATCAGTCTCGTACATGTTCTTTGTTGAAAAGCTACTAGTGGGCAATATTCGCATATTTTTCAAGTGCCAGAAATTAAACGTATTGTAACTGCACACATGCAAGTGGGTTAAAAATTGACTTCGCCTATTATAATTTTTAATTGCAAATGTGACCAAAATGTTCACACTGTACAGACAATTTTTAGAGCACAGCAAAAAAGAAGAAGAAAAAAAAAGGAGAACAGGTGACAACACAAGGCAATAAGTCAGGGTTACTCATATCAAACACATCTTTAGTTCTATTCAGCCTTCAAAAATATGCCATCATTAGTAAATTCAAAAGAAAGCCTGTATTCAAAAATAAACACAGAAAAAAAATCTTTCAGCCTAAAAAATTCATTATGTATTTGCTGCCTTACTGTGTCCTTATTGTGAAACAAACACTGGCTCCAGTGGGTTTAAAAGTGTCTGTGCATAGCAAAACATTCAGTAAACACAATAAACAGTGCAAGGCCTTCCTCGAGTGGAGCACTTGTCCTAATTAGTCCCTGCGCTGAGAGACCTTTCTGTTTTTTAAACATGTTTAATTAAAAAAACCCACAAAACTGGAGGGGGGTTTTAACACATCTGGTGAACAGTTTCAGGTTTAGCTGAAAGGCAGATCACTCTATACCTTATCCCTGAACACTTTGGTGGAATCCTGCAAACAACATGCGGCCAAACTTCAAACCTTGTGCTAAAAACTGTAACCTCAATGCCATATTGCTTGTACTGTTTATGCCTACGCTATTCTGAATAGGAGCTGCACTGACTAGTTGATTGGTTCTGTCACTAATCGACATGTTGGGTCTATTTTAACTAGTTATAGATGATTTCAGTCACATTCTACATGACGACAGCAGGAGAAAAACTCCTCTGTCCACAAACTGAATACTACTGTAATTTTTTTCTTTTGTCTTTATAACAGCTTTTCTCTAACGCACCTACGTATAACTTTTTTAGGTGTGTGAGATTCATTTTATTTAAGATCTGTGAGTAAAACAATATGCCTGTTGTATTCTATTCATTCATTAACGTTAGCGACTGTCTATCTGTGGTTATTTCTGATATTTGCAACCCTCTTTGCTATGCACATTTATCTGGTTCACTTACTGAATGTTTTTACTACGAGTCTGTTGAAACGTCATTTTGTGGGCATGTAAGGAGTTAGTAGAGAAAGGACAGGAAATCAGGATAAAAGGAAATAACAGGACCAGGATACATGAATCAGATCTGTACTGGCATCACCTGCATGAATATTATGGCTCAATGGGCAGAAGCACATGGCTTCAACATGTTTTAAACACTAAACAAAATATGGGTAATTCTGCAGTTCTTCAAACTTCAAGTGTAGTAATTTTTGCATCATTTAATAGTTGCAAATCTTTATGGGTGAGCTAATGAGTCTTTGTGGTCTTTGTACATACCTTCATGTATTCCCCCGAACACATGGAGTTTGGGTCGAACTCTCCTCTGTACTGTGTTTAGCAGCTCAACACACCCAACTCTCTGTAGCTCCTTCGGTACCCAGTCCCTAAAACCTGCAAACATACACACACTCCTCTGTAAATCAGTTTTTAATCTAGGTTGAAGAATAGCTCTCACTTTGTGACTCATGTCCAATCATGTGCAGTTTGCCAAGTCTTAGTTGTTCTGAGATTTTCTACAAATCACCCACAGCTTCAAAAAAAAAAATCACTCAAAAGTAGGATTAATTTTTTTCATTCAGTGGGGTTCAAAAGTCTGAAGCCAATATTGAAAGTCTTCTATTTTACATTTTGCAAATTTAATACAAATGTCATTACGAATTCTATTATCAGCGTAACAATTTAACTGAAAAGTTGAATTGAAGAATTCTCCACAAACCTGATGACCCATGTTACGCCAGCATGAACTGATCCAAAGAGCATCTCATGTGCTTCAATGGAAGCAAGGAAATCTGACCTTTTGTACAAGGTCATTGTTACAGATTAACATTGCAACAATGTTACAGATTTAACAAGGTCACAGATCTGGTTACATTTGATAAGTGACCTATATAAATAGTGCAGAATCTTTTTTTTGATTATTTCACATGAAACTTTTTCTTGTTTAAATGTTTAAAAATCTTAAAACTTTCAGTTAATTTCCACATTCAAAATACTGTAGATACTCAATGCAGTCACAGACTTTTGGACTCCAGTGTATATACAATAATGTCACTTTTATATTTAATATGACTTCACATGCTTAAAAACAGGCAAAAAAACATTTAATGTATTTGTGAGTATTTCCATAAGTGGATGGAACTCCATTAGGATTGGTTAATTGAACTCACCTAGGGGAGGCCCATGAGTCATGAGAATATCAACACCCTCTGGGATGAGGTTCCACTTATCGAGCAGGGACTGTCCCCTGGGCAGGTTAAAACCCCAGCCATTAAACCACGGTGTCCTGACGGGAGACAGAAAAAAAAAAAACCAATCATAAGTGTGGAACCAAGCGGCCAGACAGAGACGTACACACGCTGTTTAAAATATCAGCTGACGGCAGATGTGGAGAAACAGTCTCAACCTGTCAAATTGATCTTCTTCTCCCCGTCCTTCCCCAAAGGAAGCTTCAAAGTGTGAAATGAGAAGGGCTTCACTAAAGGCTGCCGTAATAAATGCAAATGCTGAAGGAGATGCAGCCCTCCGAGAGAGCAAACAGCCCACTATTACGACTGCTGTGGATTGATAGCTCAAATAAAGCCACAGGGTTAATGTAGGTGTGACGCCCAAATGAAATAATGTGAAAAATGAGCTTGAGCTTGCTTGGTGTGTCAAGCTGAAGGTCTGATAGTGATGATAAATTGATGGTCCATTTGTCCCAGGTCTGGTGAAAAACACTCATTATAGTCTGTGGAAATCACCAGAAAAGGAGGTCTGCTCTCTTTACAGAAAATTACAGTCAACGCAAAGCACGTTTCATGATGAAATGCTTTTGAAGCTCAGTAGTGCTGCATATACTGTAAACGCAAGTTAACAGTTCACCAAAAAATAACATTCTGTCATTACTCACCCTCATGTCGTTCCAAACTATTTATTAAAATGACCAAGGCTTTCAAGCTTTAAAAAATACAAGTAACAAAATGAAAGTACCGTAAATGTAGTTCATTCGACATACTATATATTCTGAGTCTTCTGAATACCACAAAAGCTTTGTGTGAGAAACAATTCGATAAGGAAAATTTTCCTCTCCACTACAGCTCTCAAATGTCAATTGGTATCCCGCATATAAAAATTGCCCTATCACATGTGAAACAATGGAGTTTTGGCATCAGTGACACTAAACCTGAGACGCCCTTTTTGAATCTGAATGGAAACGCAAATTAGATTTTAGAGTTTTTGCGAAGGAGAAGATCATCAGTGTCTAAAAGCCTATTCACACCAAATCCATATAGAGTCCGTAAAAAAAAAAAAAAAAAAAAAATATTTCACCCCTGTACTGTAGGCGGCGCTGTTACTGTTCTACAAAAATGCATACCAGTCTCCTGCCCGCACCTTAAGCTGTTAGAGATTCATATATTGAATGCTGTTAAAGCTTTTATTGACCTAATTTGGTATAACTCTTTCATTATGTTCTTTCCATGGTGTTGATGCATTTTGAGGGGTACGTAATCTGTGAGGTTAGTCAAAAGCACTATTGCATATTTATTTGCTCATGTATTTTGCTACGAATATATTTCAAATGGACTCCCAAACCCAACTTCTCTTTTTATAATATCTGGATTAATGCCTAGATAATATTTCACGAGGTAGAGTGATATAAATACATGTGGAATAATGTACATTAAGAAAAACAATATAGTATAAAATAGGCATATTATAAAAAAATTATATAAAAGAAAACACTGGCTCAAGGTCTTTTCTTTATTTAAATTATTGCAATACTTTGTTATATTGACCTTGCAATAAAAACAATAGGGATGGTTCTGCAATTCGTTTGTCTACAGTAAAACATTGCATGTAACAAATCTTTTAATGGCATATTTTACGACGAGCTCAGAGCAAACGAATTGACGAACCTCACTGCTATTTTTAATGCCGTGAGTATATAACAGGCACAATGATATACATATTAAATAATGTACATTAAGACAAAAACCATAAGCAGACTTTCAAAAACAGACTGGGTTTATGTTTGCATTACAAAGGGTTCATTTATTTTTAAGTATATAATTTTCGGGGTGTGTATCAGCTGCACGTCCAATGCCCGTGCTTGGCAGTTGATTAGCACCACCAACTTCCTGGACTGAGAAGCTGCAGCGACTCTGGAAAAATGACAAAAAGCTCTTATCTCATTGGTCAGTCAGTTTTAATCGCAGTTCAAAAAAATAAAATAAAAATAAAATAAAAAGGGACCACTCTTCATAAAAAAATAAATAAAAATAAAATAAAAAAACTTCGGGTTGTCAGCAGACGATTTTTTTGGACTAGGTATGAATAGCACCATCGGAATACATTGTTCCCGTTAAAAAGCTAGTTTGGAATGAACAATTGCACCGACAAAACTTGGTGTGAACAGACCTTAACGGTGAATAAAAATAAAAACAGTAAATAAAAAATTTAGCTTGAGTTGGAATAAGAACTCCAAAAGGTTGAATTCTTATTCCAACTCAAGTCGTATGAACTTTTTTATGGTGCTTTTATAGTGTTTTTGTCCTTTTTGGAGCTTGACAAGACATGGCCACTATGAACTGTCATTGAATAGAAAAGAGCAGTAAACGGATTTTGAATGACATGAGGGTGAGTAAATAATGACATAATTTTAATTTTTTGATGAACTATTCCTTTTATAAATGCACAATCCCACATTACTTCATTCATGGTGTAAAAAAATTACATGTGGGTTGTCAACAAACAGATTCTGAAAGAAAGGTTTTGGGTGCTATTTTTGACTCACTTTGCTGCTGCGATTGTGAATTGAATTTGATCAGGGGGGAAATCAGGGCTCAGAAACATCAATAGGGTTTGGTACAGTAAGGGACTGCTACAGCATCGAATGACTAACGAACGGCAGCCGAGCAGAGGTGAGTCCTGACACGAATATACGGTTCCTGCAGTCATTCAGTTCTCAATCGGTAGGAAAACAAGTGGGAAAGTAAAGAGAGACTTGATGTTGTTTCTTTAACAAGGAACTGAACCCAGCAATGAGGGGAACGGATTTATAATAAATTGTCAAAAAATGTGTAGGAAAATAAGTATGTTAAGCTGACAAGAGTGTATTGGGTTACATCCTTGCAGTGAGGAAAAACAGGAATATGTCTGGGGGAAGTACAACTCTTAAACAGCTCTGACTTGACATAATTCATAGAGAACCAGGCCATTCTGTACTGCGGAAGCAATTTGTCACAGACACTGCACATGGAGCTTTCTTGAAAAAAATCCTGCAATATTGTCTTTTAAAAATGAGAAAAAGACAATCCATAAGAGCACACCAAGAAACAAACAAAGAAAAAAACAAATCTAAAGTATATCTTATTATCTGAGCATATTTCAAATATTCTTAGATAAATATATTGTCTAGAGAGCATAACGTTCATTCATGTTCTGTAGTACATGGCTGGAATGTTGAGGCATGTTCTACATTGTCTTTGTCACTTCCTGTTCCTGTTGCTGCTGGCACCTAGCTCGAGTTTGTTTTTGTAGCCGGCTAGCCTTTATAGCATTGCTTATCTTTCTGTTTTCAGCGTTTAATCTTTAATATCTTCTATTTTTCAGTGCACATAATTTTTTCTGCATTATTCTCATCGCAATTCAACTGCATGCATTTTTCCCTGCGCATCCGCTTCTATTTTTATCACGATTAAACTGCGTGCATTTCAACGCGCACACCCATTTTCTCCTCTGTGTTAACATAGATTATTGCATCGATCTCAAAGCACCACTTATCAAGAACCACCGCAACAACAAACAACTGCGTGAGGGATTCACATCGATCTCAATCCCACGCTGCCCGAGAAGCACCACAACAACAAACAATTGCGGTAAGTCATGGCATCAGCACACGTTATTGCATCTTGCACTGCATGCCACATGTTTATGATAGCTTCATCTGTCAGCTGTGAGGGATTTACATGTGATAAATGTAAGGAATTAGTCAGGCTGACGGAGAAGATTAATGTGTTAGAGACATGCATCCAAACGCTAATGGAGGTCAGTGAGAAGCCTGTAGATATTGTTTTGGATGCAGTTTGTACAGCGAGCAACACTGAGCCCCTGCATCAGGGAGTTTGGGTGATATAGAGTATACTCGTAAGGCAAAGCGATACCACTCTCCCATTCCTATTAGGATTTCCAATAGATGCACCCACTGGGAAGCCTGTTGGAAATGCCCTAGTTATAGGTGAGTCTATTGTAAGGAACGTGGAAATAGATACTCCAGCCACCATAGTTAAATGCATTTCAAGTACCAGAGCATCTGACATAAAATCAAATTTACAAGTGCTGGCTAATGCTAAACGTGATTTTCTAAGATTGTTATTCATGTCGGCACTAATGATGTCTGGCTTCGCCAGGCGGAGATCACTAAAGATAATTTTAAAGAGGTGTGTGAACTTGCAAAAATTATGTCAGACACTGTAATATGCTCTGGTCCCCTCCCTGCTTGTTGTGGTGATGAGGTTTATAGTAGATTAGTGTTACTGAATGGCTGGATGTCTGAATGGTGTCCGCAGAATAGCATAGGATTTATAGACAACTTGACGAGTTTTTAAGGTAGATCTGATCTGCTAAAGAGAGATGGACTCCATTGCCCAGGGAAGGTGCCGGTCTCCTCTCTAGTAATTTGGCTCATAGTCTTAATAGTAATATTGTTTGACTAACTGGGGCCCAGATCAGGAAGCAGACAAACTGGCTAATCCAAACATCTGCTAGCTGCCTTGAGACGTCACACAGATCACATAAACCACAACACATAGAGACTGTATCACCTAGATATCATATAGAGACTGTGTCTGTTCCCTGAAGTACCAAACACAAAACCCTCACTAAGTCATTTAGAAAAAAAAAATATTGATATCAAACTTGAAAATAACAACAAAAAAATTGAAGATAAACATCATATAAAGGTAGGGCTACTAAACATTAGATCGCTTTCATCAAAAGCACTAATTGTAAATTAATTTTTTACAGATCATAGTTTAGATTCACTCTATTTGACTGAAACCTGGCTTAAACCGAATGAATATATAAATTTAATTGAGTCTACTCCCCAAAATTATTGTTATAAACATGAGCCTTGCCTGAAAGGTCGAGGAGGGGGTGTTGCTAAAATTTACAGTGATGTTTTTTGGTGTCACTCTCACACTTTGAGGTCAGGGTATAAATTCAATTCTTTTGAACTAATAATGCTTAATGTGACATCATCAGATACAAATAAAAAATCTCTGTTGTCTTTTGTTCTTGCTACAGTATATAGACCACCAGGGTCATATTCTGATTTCCTTAGAGAATTTGCTGCTTTTTTGTCAGATCTAGTAGCTACTATGGATAGAGCTTTAATCGTTGGTGATTTCAACATTCACACAGATAAAGAAAAAGATACACTGGGATTAGCATTTATCAATATTCTCAACTCTGCTGGGGCCAGACAAAATTTGACAGGATCAACTCATAGCCATATGTCATATGGTATTGTTGTTGATAATATAGCAATTCTGCAGCAAAGCAATGACATCTCAGATCATTACCTCGTCTCTTGTATGCTGCGCATAGCAAAGGTCACTCCATCTACACCATGTTGTCGATCAGGTAGAACTATTCTTTCGACCACTAAAGATAGCTTCACTAATAACCTTCCAGGTTTGTCTCAAATACTCAATAAACCAAGAAAAATTTACAAGAACTTGATGTAATCACATAAAATATAAATACAGTCTTCTCTAGCACTCTTGATAGTGTCGCCCCCTTCGATTAAAGAAAATTAAACAGAAAAGTCCTGCACCATGGTACAATGAACACAATCATGTTCTCAAGAGAGCAGCTCGAAAAATGGAGCGCTAGTGGAAGAGTACAAAATTAGAGTTCTTTTGTGGTGCATGGAATGATAGTGTCTCTAGTAACAAAAAAGGCTCTAAAAGCTGCCAGGTCTGCATATTTTAGAAAACTCATAGAAAATAACCACAATAATCCTAGGTGTTAATTCAGTACTGTGGATAAATTAGTAAGGAATAAAGCTTTGACTGAACCAGATATTCCATCGAAGCACAGTAGTAAAGACTTTATGAATTTCTTTAAAGATAAAATTGAAATCATCAGAAACAAAATTTGAATTATACAACTATCTGCAATAGCACCTCTGAAGACAGTGTCTGATATTATTCCCCACGAGCAACTTCAATCCTTTGCTGTTATAGGACAGAAAGAGCTAAACAAACTAATCAAAACATCAAAATCAACAACATGAAAGTTAGATTCAATACAGACCAAGCTATTAAAAGAGGTGTTTCCTGTAATATCAGAACCTCTTCTTAATATAATTAACTCCACATTATCCTTAGGGCATGTCCCAAGAAAATTTAAGATAGCAGATATTAAACCACAGCTTGATCCTGGAGAGCTGGCTAAATATAGACCGATCTCAAATCTCCCATTTATGTCGAAAATACTTGAAAAGGTAGTGTCCTCCCAACTATATTAATTGTTACAAAATATACCGCTACCACTTTGCCTGTGTAAACAAGGAATTGTCAGATCAAACTAAATTTAATTATGGAGTGCCACAGGGATCAGTTTTAGGGCTTCTCCTTTTCTCCTTATATATACTTCCCCTGGTAGACATTATCAAGAACCGTGGAATTAGTTTTCACTGTTATGCTGATACCCAACTTTATATTTCCTCAAAACCTGACAAAATTTAAAATTTCTCCAAGTTAGCAGTGTATCAATGATATAAAAAATTGGATGGCTAGAAATTTCCTTCTGCTCAATTCTGACAAAACAGAGGTACTAATTATTGGACTAAAAACCTCTAAAAATAAAATGGTAAAATATAATTTGACTCTCGATGGATGTACTGTCTCGTCGTCTTCTACAGCGAAGGACTTAGGTGTTCTATTTGATAGCAATCTGTCCTTTGAAAACCACATTTCCAATGTTTGTACAACAGCATTCTTTCATCTCAGAAATATTGCTAAGTTACGACACATGCTCTCTGTTTCTAATGCCAAAAAACTAATTAATGCATTCATAACCTCAAAACTAGATTACTGTAATGCATTACTGGGAGATTGTCCTGCACGTTCCATAAATAAACTTCAGTTAGTTCAAAATGCAGCAGCTAGAGTGCTGACTAGAACCAAGAAATATAATCATATCAGCCCAATCTTTGCATCGCTACATTGGCTACATGTTAAATTTCGTATTAATTTAAAAAGCTTCTAACTACTTACAAAGCTTTGAATGGTCTAGCTCCACAGTACTTCTGTGACCTTCTATCATGCTATATTCCATCACGTTCACTAAGATCGCAAAATTCTGGCCTGTTAATACTACCTAGAATTTCAAAATCCACAAAAGGAGGTAGATCCTTTTCCTATTTGGCTCCTAAACTATGGAATAACCTTCCGAAGGTGGTTCAGGACTCAGACACACTCTCTCAGTTTAAGTCTAGACTAGAGACTCTTCTTTTCAGCCAGGCATATACCTAATTTATCAATCAACTCATAGTTATGCTGCATTAGTTAGGTCTGCCGGAACCAGAAACACTTCTCATATTCTATAATCATGTTTTAAAGTGAATGGCATTTACACTAATATTATTCTATTTGTTTCCCTGTCTTTTTCAAATTGTTTAATTTTCTCCCCTTTTCTCCCCAGTTTGGCATGCCCAATTCCCACTGCTTACTAGGTCCTCGTGGTGGTGCGGTTACCTCAATCCGGGTGGCGGAGGACAAGTCTCAGTTGCCTCCGCTTCTGAGATAGTCAGTCCATGCATCTTATCACGTGGCTCACTGTGCATGACACTGCGGAGACTCACAGCATGTGGAGGCTCATGCTATTCTCTGCAATCTACACACAACTTACCACATGCCCCACTGAGATTGAGAACCACTAATTGCGACCACGAGGAGGTTACCCCATGTGACTCTACCCTCCCTAGCAAGTGGGCCAATTTGGTTGCTTAGGAGACCTGGCTGGATTCACTCCGCACATCCTGGATTCGAACTTGCAACTCCAAGGGTGGTAGTCAGCGTAAATACTCGCTGAGCTACCTAGGCCCCCTGTTTCCCTGTCTTAACCTCAGGATACATATCTGTCTCAGAGCCAGACAGATCCAGCTCTGGTCCTGCCTGATGTTTGACTCCGGTCCTGCCTGATGCCCGACTCCCAGTACTACGTGTTGCTGAGTGATGATGACTAACTGCAGTCTGTGCTAGCCAGATATCAATTCAGTCTACTATGATGGACTTCACAGATAAACTGATGCCAGCACCAACCGTTAGACATGGGATACTTCATTGGACACTGCCTGAAACTCGGACTTAAAATGGACTCCACACGAAATTAATCTGCCACAAGCTTACAGTCGAAATGCAGTGCACCTTACTGACCTCTGCCTGCATCACCTTGGTCAAAGGATGGGCTACACTCTTAAAATGGAATACATACACTACCGGTCAAAAGTTTTGAAACACTTGACTGAAATGTTTCTCATGATCTTAAAAATCTTTTGATCTGAAGGCGTATGCTTAAATGTTTGAAATTAGTTTTGTAGACAAAAATATAATTGTGCCACCATATTAATTTATTTAATTATAAAACTACAATTTTATTAAAAAAAAAAAGTTTTTGAAATTGATGACTTGGACCAAATAATAAAGAAAAGCAGTCAATAAGTGCCCAACAGATGGGAACTCCTTCAGTACTGTTTAAAAAGTATCCCAGGGTGATACCTGAAGGAGCTGGTTGAGAAAATGTCAAGAGTACATGTCTGCAAATTCTAGGCAAAGGGTGACTACTTTGAAGATGCTAAAATATAACACAGTTTTGATTTATTTTGGATTTTGTTTAGTCACAACCTAATTCCCATAGTTCCATTTATGTTATTCCATAGTTTTGATGACTTTACTATTATTCTAAAATGTGAAGAAAAAAAATTGTAATAAAGAATAAGTGTTTCAAAACTTTTGACCGGTAGTGTAGATAATAAAGTAATTGCAGCCTTTATTAGCCAAATGACAAAGGACAATGCATCTATTTGCATTTCCGCAGTTAAATAAGAATGTAAATTCTAAGACATTAGTCATTAATCTTACAGTTAATACGACAACTTTTTGTTTAAACATTGGCCCCAAGCACTTAGTTTACTAATTTTAAATCTTGACTTGTTCTACACATAAATAACTAATATTGGCATTATATTCAAACCAGAGGGGAATTGGGCCCCACAGTGAGCCTGGTTTCCCACAAGGTTATTTTTCTCCATTAACCAACATCTTGTGGAGTTTTGTGTTCCTTGCCACAGTCACCTTAAGCTTGCTCACTGGGGGTCTAAATATAAATATAATTATTTTCTGTTATTTATTTTAAAGCGCAGTTTACAATAATGTTTTTAGTTATTTTTTATTTTTTTATTAAACGGCACTATTATGACTCAAATACATTACTATATTACAGTCTTTTCTGTTAAAGCACAATTTTCTGTAAAGCTACTTTGAAATTATGTGTGTTGTGAAAAGAGCTATACAAATAAAACATTACTTGACTTGACTTGACATGTACACTGGAAGATCAGACTTGCACAATGGCCCCATTGTTAATGTCTGTGAATGAAATACACCTTCTATGTGAGTGCATTTGTTAACCTCCATAAAGGTTAATGACATATCAGTCATATAAAGGAAAGCTTGTTTCCTCTATGGGCCCATGCACATGTGTCGTCTTATACTGTACAAAGAGTATGAGTATGTGTGCTTATGTATTTTGAGTGAGGACGGGATGTGGTCTGGCAACACCGATGTACAAGATTAGATAGTACTCTTGCTGGTCCACTATCTGGACAATGTCAAAGCATGGGCAGTTTTGACACATGCAGACAGATCTGAGGTGTAAAGTGTTGCTTAAACTCAAAAAATGGAACTGAACATGGAATAAACGAGGTGTAGATCTTATAGAGAAAGCACTTGAAAACATAAGCAAATCTGATTATTTATGACACATTCAAAACAACTAACATATTACTATGAAATATAATTCCCCCTGAAGGATAAAAAAGATAATCTTGACATTTCCTAAAAGCAAATAGAGCTAGCATCATAACATCACAGTGTACACTGTAAAATATTAGCTTAAAGATCTATTTCTTCTTGATTTAACACTTAAAAATTAGTTTTGCTTGTGTAACCTAATGTATTCAGGTTGATTCAGTCATATCAGTCAGTTTATTTAGATGTTCCCACATGAAGCAAATTTTGTAGGTGACCTGACAAAACAGGTAGAATTTTGTAGGTCACCTTTTTTACAGGATAGAAATACTGCTCAGTTTCGACTTGCGACAATATCCCATTTAGTTACACTCCCTCCACAAAGATGCTCTACCCTGAGCACCTAATAAGGTCACTTCCTGCACACTCCTACCTCCTAAACATTCCAATTCTCATTGGCAATTGGAATTAACAACCACATTTACTAACAGGTGAGAGTCTTGAATTGTCTTGTTCATACAACAGCTTACAGTCGCATCTGAAATTCTGTCTTTAACCACGTGCAGTCCCACGTACACATACGTGGACGTTGTATTTTTGCTTTGTTATACGCAACGCATAATTTTATTTTATTTAAAATGACTGATCTCAGTTCAGGAGAATGGGCTATTAGTAACATAACTAACATAATGTTATGTGACAAAACAATATGGCGCCGATCACAGTGGAGTTTTTCTTTGGGAGAAACACCAACAAAACTACATCTGGTAAGAAACCTTATTATAGTTTTCCATTCAACCTATTTGAGTCAAAGGATCATAGTCTCTAGTTTAATCCAATATGTCATTTTTAAAGTTTGAGCGATTTAACGCAAAACGCCATGCAGCTGTACCCTAATGTGAACAATAGCACAAGGTTTTCATTAGAAATCCTATATTTTTTACTTTGCATTTTCACATTGAGAAAAAATTTTTTGCTTTCAGTGGCTTTATATGGAGTTAGGATGAAAATATGGTGCATTTAGAACTGTTCTGAGACCAGTGCAGACAGCACTGTGCAGACAGACCGCACACTGGAGGTTTAGTCATTCACTAAATAGGGAGCAAGGGAGCATCCTATAGCTTTCCTATGAAGCCAAGTGCATTCAATCCCAACTTCCGATAAAAAGTTCAGTTTCAGGCTGCAGATGATGTTTGAACCACTCAACATGGTTGGCACACATGGGACAGTAGAAATCAGTATTTAGATTTAGAATTTATCATGTATAATATTATTTTAACATGTTGCTAGCGATTGGATGATGCTGGCCATTACTTTGAATCAGAATTATTTATGCCAATTTCTGATTGTTAAATGCTTCATCACTGGCTATCACTTGTTTAACAGTTCAAAGAGATAACATTGAGATTTTGTTGCCAAAGTAAAAAACAACAACATTGTAACATAAAAGTAAAATCAAGTCAAATAATTTTTATTTGTACAGTTTTTTATTTGTGCTTTTCCCAATACACATTGTTCCAAAGCAGCTTTACAGTCTCAATATTCTCTCTAACGTCTCAAAAACATGAATAACCAACACTTTTGGAAACATAATAAACAATTTGATAAAAAAATTACAGACTTTCTATAGCTTGGTATTATTTAAACTTTCACAACTTAGTCCCACTGTCCACATATGAGGACAGAAATTTTTAGGAAAACCATTTGCTCAAAAATTATATATATTTTTTGCATATTTATTAGGTGCTACTAGTTACAAATCAAAAAGGGAAATGGAAAATGCACACAGCAGTCACGCTCGTGTCTCAGAGGGATATGAATGAATAACCAAACTCAATCCCTTATTTTATTCTCACGATAGCCGTGAGTAGCGTCTGTAACCATAGTCACAGTGACTAAAGTAAACATCAAAGGAGGCGACTTTCCTAACGCCAGCAAGTCTCATCCGAATATAATAAATGAGTCCAATGGAGACGCGAGTCCATCCGTCAAACATTAATTAACCGACAGAGACTTCTAATGCATTTTTTATTATTAACTGAGAGTAGAGTGTATCACTTGGGTCGTGCCCACACAAAAAAAGCACCTCTGGTGGAAGACAGACAGTGTCTGGGTCTAAAAGAGTGTGAGAGAGGCTCTCGCTTTTATGACGTGACAGATAACTACTGGTACTTGTCCAGTGCCGTTCCATTCACACAGGTTTCAAAAAGGTTTCCGGAAAGTGCAGGTTTGCGTCCTGAAATGTTAAGGGCATCAGTTCGGTTTTTGAATGCGGTGTCAGTCCCGTTTATAACCTAACTATATGTGAAGGTTACTGCTTTTAGAACTTAAAAAATAAATAAAAGGAATGACAACGGTATTCTGCTGGGAGGTGGGGGTTAGATATGCCTACTCACCAAGACAATAATATCAACATTAAAAAACATATTTATGCAAAAAAAAAAAAAATGTTTTCATGAGATTTACCCAACTAGACTTCTATGAAATCCACATTAAGTAAGATCATTGCACACTGTCCAATGTGTCCCCTTCCAATGTACAGTTCTTTGTTCACGTGTGCGGAGAAGACGGAATTACTAGCTCCAGCTGTCAGGCAGCAGGACATTACACTGAGCAATGCAAAGGTCAGAGGCCCACCAATATAACAGACAGAACCAACAGAGAGCAAGAGGGTGGTAGATAACATTAAACTCTCAAAGCACACTGCTCCTCTGACCCATGCTGCATCACGAGAGAAAATCACAGTGTTCCTGAGTGTTTATCTCATACACTATTGCAAAGGAAAGTCCATAGAGCTTATAAACACAAACACTCCACCCACACTCAGCATGAGCTCTGCACTTGAACCGGTAACACTATTAAAAACTCCATGAGGGTTTGAGGTCTGACCCTGCCATACCCTAAGAAAAGGCACTATTTAAACTCTGTCTGCCGCCAGCACAGGAAAAGAGCAGCATGTTTTGTCAATGGTGAGTGGTGAACTCTTACTCCTCTGTGCTTCAATGAATTTCAGCATAATATTTGGACTCTGGTGTACTGGAGCATGCAGAACCTCTAGGCCGTGTTGTGGATTACAGCATGTTATGAAAGGGTAGAGTTCAGGTCAGAGCTGGAATCTGCTTTCCTCTGGTAAGATGTTGCAGATAACCCAATATTATTCAAAGAATCTGAGTTCAAGAAGTCTTGAGGTGAAAAGGGGTGCGTGTATTCACATGATACATGCAGGTTAGCGTGCCTTTGTTTGGCCATGTGGAGGACTGAGATAAAATCTGATATTTTGTGAAAATGAAGAGATATACATCTGAGGCACCATTACACTGCTTTAGAAAGATGACGGACAACAGAAGAGTATACAGAGGGGACTAATGGAAGCATTGGAGGGTGAGAAAAAGAAGAATGTGTGAGAGGGAGACAATAAGAAGTTAGAAAAGAGGGAAGGCATAAAGGAAGGAACAGTAAGGAAGGAGGGAAGAAGAGGAAAAGGAAGGAAGGACAGAAGAGAGGATAGGAAGGATGAAGAAAAGGAAGAAAAGTGAAAGAATATATAAGAATGAAGGAATGAAAAAGGAAGGAAGGAGGGTTAAAATGATGAAAATAAGTAAGGAAGGAAGGAAGGGATTTTTTTTATAAACTAGAATGGAATGACGGAAGAGTGAATAAAAAGAGGAAAAGAGAAAGGAAGGACAGAATGAAAAGGTAAAATGATAAAAGGAAAATAAGGAAGAGAACAAGAAAAAATAATAATGAAAGAAAAATAAAAAGGAGGAAATAAAGAGGAAACAAAAGAGGGAATTATTCAAAAAGGAAGAAAGTAAAGGATGGGAGAGAGGAAAAGGAAGGAAAAAAGGAGAAAGATAGAAAGGAAGTAAGGAAGAGAACATTAAAAGGAGGGATCAAATTAAGAAAATAAGGAAGAAAGAAAGAGAAAATGAAGAAAATAAATAAGAATGGAATAAAGGATTAGTGAAAAAAGAAGAGGAAAAGAGAAAGGAAGGACAGAAGAAAGAGGTAAAATTATAAAAAAGGAAAAAGGAAGAGGACAAGGAACAAAGAAATTAAAAGGAAGGAGGAAATAAAGAAGAAAAAAGGGAATTATGAAAAATAAAGAAAGTAAAGGAAGGGAGGAACAAAGGCATAGAAAGGAAGGCAGAGAAAAATTAAGGAAGGAAGGAAGGAGAAGAGGTAAGGATGTTTGGAAGAAAGTAATAGGAAAATAAAGAAGGAAAAAGGGAAAAAATAAAGGAAGAAAAGAAAGAGATTACCAGGAAGAAGGAAGAGGAAACAATAAGCAAGGAAGGAGGGGAGAGGGAGGAAAGAAGACCATAAAAAGGAAAAAGAAAGGAAGGAAGGAAGAGGAAAAGAGAGGAAGTAAGGAAAAGAACATGAAAAAGGAAGGAAGAATGGAAGAAGACTAATATTAAAAAGATTATAAACTGGAGGCAGAGGTAGAAAAATTAGAGCAGGGAGTGGAAGACAGGTCATTCTGAGACAGTAATACAGCACAGAGCGGCATGATCAACTCCCTGGAGAGAGTACAGTGACCGCTCTATTCATCTGCTCCCTCAACTCACTGTCACAGCAACACAGAGGTCACCTAAAGAGGAACCTAATTGATTTGCCTGTCAAAAGCAATGAAGGGTTGGATGTTAATAGGGGTTTTATTTGTCCCGGGGGGGTGGGGAGTTTGCCACAGGACAGTATATTTATCTATCCCCACTTACCCTGTTTCAAAGTGCTCATCTCCAGTTCATAAAGTACCTCGAGTCCCTGCTGTAATGATAACCAATGTGTTGTCCCCTGTTAAGTGACCACTCTGCCCAAGGCCACTATTAGGTTAACTTAGGGGAAGAGACAGGGGATGGTAAAAGGAGGTTTGTCTCTGTTTTGGATGGAGCTGTGACACTGATAATGACCTATGTCAGATTGTAATGGATGAAGGCGGGCAGAGGGCGAGGAAGAGACTGTGTTTATGGGGGTTCTGGAGGACAACAAAGGTGGAAAGGGAATAGAAGATTAACCATAAGGCAAAGAGGTGATGTGGTCCTCAGGAAAAGAGCAGGCCATGTAACAGAATTGTATGGTAGTAAACAGGGAAGTGCAACGGGATACTTTCAAAAACGACTCTGTTAAAGAAATCCTGTTTAATTAGGCTGGTTAAGAGTCATGATAACCAGACACTTACTGTATGAATGGTTTACTTATAGTTGTCTCTGCATATTAAGCTGGGAAAAGAGAAAGTATTTTACTGACAGATATTCAATAAATAAATAAATAGGGTAAATAACTATATTCTTTTATTGTGCAAAACTACCATAGTCCTTACCCAAATTAAAAATGGAGAATGGATTATGCATAACAACAGGAACATTGCTTACAGCAGACAATTTGAAGTCTAACTGTAACTGTCTTGAAATTAATTGTTGATGGCAGTGAATGTGTTACAAAAACGATGCTTTGAATGCTGTAGCTGCTCAAAATTATTTAAAATACTGTAAGTAGGTATGTCCCAATACTGGTATCGGATTGGTCTGATACCACGCTCATGTACTTGTATTTGTGCTTATAAAAATTATCCAATACCAAAAACGGATACCATCTGACATACGAATGTCATTCCGTAAACATTCAGCACACAAATTAAAATCACATTATGTCCTAGTGTGATTATTAAACCGCAGAGGCTGTGATTTAATGAGATATATCCAGTATATATAGTCTGCATGTGCTGCGTGCTTCAAAGTGAATGCTGCTCATAACTTTATGAGCTCCTTGGCTCATACACGGTGTGGAGAGGTTCATTGGGTGGGAAAGACCTCTTAATCTACGCCCCTGAACATAGGCTGTGCATTGCTTTTATGAATACTTTATACCAGGGGCGTCAAACCCATTTTGGGTCACGGGCCGGTTTGGACCAAGCGACATTGCTTGGCGACCGAAGTTTATATTTATAAATTATATATACATATGAATTTCCATCGGGGCCAACGGCGGTGGGGCAAACCCCCACGAACGGGGAGCTGGTTTTGGCGGCACACTTCCACGCCTTCGGGGAACCAGGATAGGCTGTAGTGAAGGGACAGAGTGAGAGGAGAGAGAGGGGGGAAACACAGGGGGAGGGGAAAGCAAGTGGGAGGGCTCTTCCACCCTCTGATGCGCAACATATGGTCCTCCGCCAGTTGGATGGCCTCCTCCTCAGCCAGCAGCCACTTCTGGCAGGCGTCCCAGAGCTGTTGAGTGAAGGCAAACAGGTGGCTGCGCACATCCATCTTCGTCAACCGGAAGAGTTGTCGGCATTATTCAGGGCTGCAACCGACCCGCTGCAGGATGGTCTTCCTCAGATCATCATACACCAGAAGAATTGCTGCCAGTAGTTGTTGCGCTGCAAGCTGAGCTTCCCCGGACAACAGTGGAGTAAGTCTGGCCGCCCACTGCACACACGGCCAGCCCCAGATCTCGGCCGTCCTCTCAAACAAATCCAAGAAGGCCTCGGGATCATTTTCTGCCCCCATCTTCATGAGGGCGACTGGAGGCATGGGGCTGCTGGGTCCAGGATCATGGCCGGGGCTTTCTCATGGTGCAGTAAGCTCCAGATTGCGTTCCGGTCCTCTGCTTGAGCTTGGAGCACCTCTTGGAATCGGCAGTCCTGGTCCTGGCATAGCAGGGCCTGATGTTGTGCATTGTGCATACTGGCAAGGGACTTTATGACTTCTGGCAACTGCAAGGACTCCATGCCGGCGTATTTCCTCCAATTTTCCCGAGTTTCACCACCAGTGTGGAGAAGTTCGTTGGGTGGGATAGGAGGAAACGGGAAACTTGGGATTTCAACTCAAAGGTAGGACTTTAATTAAACAAACTCAAAAATGGCTTTTCAGGGGCCTGGGTAGCTCAGTGGTAAAAGACGCTGACTACCACCCCTGGAGTACGCTAGGTCGAATCCCAGGGTGTGCTGAGTGACTCCAGCCAGGTCTCCTAAGCAACCAAATTGGCCCGGTTGCTAGGGAGGGTAGAGTCACATGGGGTAACTTCCTCGTGGTCACTATAATGTGGTTCGTTCTCGGTGGGGCACGTGGTGAGTTGAGCATGGATACCGCGGTGGATGGTGTGAAGCCTTCACATGCGCTATGTCTCCGTAGCAATGCGTTCAACGAGCCACGTGATAAGATACGCGGGTTGCCGGTCTCAGACGCCGAGGCAGCTGAGATTCGTCCTCCGCCACCCAGATTGAGGCGTGAGGCTTTTCAGCACAATATTCAAATGATCACGCAACAGGCTTGCTTTTCAGCAGTCACAGCTCAACACAGTCTTTGTTTATGTGTGGTAGCTCTCTCTCTCTCTGTCACTGGAAACAGGTGTTAGACATTATAGCGCTCAACCACGCCCCCACCGCCACACATGGAAAACACCATCATGAGCATTTTGCGCTCTGCTGTAGCAGATGACAGCGGAGAGAGCGCAAATTCACATACAGACTATATATTCATTTAATTAAATAGCAGCCTTTTGGGTTTTAATAATCAGATAAGACCTGGCTGGAGTCACTCAGAACACCCTGGATTCGAACTCGCGACTCCAGGGGTGGTAGTCAGCGTAATCGTTGAGCTTGATGAATGTTTTTAAATAAACTGTTGATAAGGAATAAAATAAAATACAAATTTAGCGGTATCAACGAGTACCGAAAAGGAAGTATCAGTACTCAAACTTTTTCTCAAAACAATGGTATCAGCACATCCCTAAAAATACATAGTGCTGGGAAATTCAGAGTTAATTTCTGCTATTAATAGTTGACTGTTTAACGTATTAAAAAAAGATGAATGCAATTAATGCAGTATCCATTTTTTTCACTTTGTAAAACGTCATTAATGTTTTTTCCACTTTTTGTGGCAAAAAAAAAAAATGGCTTATATACATTTCATGGAGGTACACGCTCGATTTGAAAGCACATCCTAGCACAGAAACTGATTGTGTGGAGCAGTGCACCCTAATTCATTACTCGATAAACACGTCCCAGGCATAATAAACACTGGAGCGGATTTACTGTACGGAGGATATAGACTTTGTGTGGGAGAGATATCTTCACATCGCCCAAATTTTATTTAAATCTGTATGTTTAGTGTCTACTAATGCTTTGGCAATGTACTCTTAAGGCTAGCTTGCCAATAAACCTTGATATGAATTAAATCTGCCCATTTGATATTAAAAAAGTCTACTGGATAACGGCAGAAGATTTTGCCTAACTTTTAATTACAGCATGTCCACTAATTTTATGGCATGTAAACATATATTTGTATCAAAGATTTATACCTTTAAAAATGTGTATAATTAACTAAAATATCTTTTTAACGTTTATTTTTAAATAATTAAAATAAATGATGAGAAACCAATTTTTTGTAAGTTCTTTGAGACAAAGTATAAAGTAAATACATTTATCAATATAAATTAATGTTTGATTTATTGTACCATGCACCATGACTAATCGTGATTAATCACAGAAAACTGTGCAAATTTTAATCTACTAACCGTCATACAACAATTGTGAGTCAGAGGAATAGTTTTGATCCTGGCTGAGAAAATACATGCCTTGATGCTCCTAGTTTCTGGGAGGAGAGGGCCTTAAAATATTTTCTAGGGCAATGGGAGGCCTTGGAGTCCAAAAGGTTGAGAACCACTGGTTCAACAGAAACTGTTTTCTACTACCCATCCCTAGTATAAAATAATAAACATTGTGAATGTTTCATATTTTCTGTTCACATTTTTATTACATCTTTATACCATTGTGCTTTGTTTAATATGTTTTGATTCTAAATGGCTTTCCTTACTGTTTTTTATATTAAAGTTACTTTTGTTCATTAATTTAATAGAAAGACTTTATTATCTTTATTCAAAATGGCTTTCGTGTTCACATGAGAACTTGAGCTTTTTAGCACAAAAACTACTCGCTACTAAAGCTTTAGGACTCAAAAGTTTTCATTTGAATGTGTGTCACTTTGCATAAGAAAGAAAATTATACAGGTTTGGAACAACATCAGGATGAGTAAATGGGTGAACTATTCCTTAAAATTATTCTGCCCAGCCAACAGAGCTTTGTTTACATTAGCTGAAAATTCATTTCAGATGAAGAGAAATAAAGAGGGAGTTATTAAATTTTGATAAAAGATTATGATTACTTGTACTATGAATAGTGCATAATAAGACCAGGAACATTTAGGAAAATAAATATTAATTTTGTTTACATGTCTGTGTTTGTCTAGCTCTTATTGCCAGTAGGGAGAAAATCTCACTAGTTCACAAGCTCAGGTGTCATTATGAATGGAGCTTTGTATGAGTGCATGAGCAGGTGTCAGCAGTGATATATGTTGCATGTTCCATTGAGGAGAATTCCTGCTCTCATCACCATGACTGCTCTTGTATTATCATGGCCTGCTACCCCAGTTAAGAGCAATAATGTTGGTCATGGACAGTTCTGTCTTATCCATCCATGGTAAGAAAATGTTTTTTTACTGTTTTGAGTGTTGATGTTTCGAAATATACACCTGGTATTAACATGTGACTTATGCAGTTCCATTGACTAGCCTTCTAGTAGTGCAGAAATTACACACTTCACCTTAAATAGCAGGTTTAAACATACTCTTAGAAACACATTCTCCAAATTCAAAAATGTCTGTGTGTTTTAAAATTTTGGACACTGGAAGAAAATGAAAAATGCTGAAAGGGAAACATGAAGATGGCTGCATAAGAACTGAGAAAGAAAATATTTTTTTACTCACAAAATACTAGTTGCAGGTTTCCGGAAGGGGTGAAAAAAAAAAACTGAATCAGGCATGACCCAACTGTAGTCTTCACAGAAAAAAAATGGCTCATTAAAACACATCTGACACGCACACACTCACGCATCCCCCGAGAGCCCCCCCTGCAGTGCGCCATGAAGGATTAAAGCAGGCATCAAAGGGCACGGTGCGGCAATGAAATATTCAGCACTCTCGGCGGGAATGGGGCGCTCTCGCACATGCACACAGAAGTCAAAGCTGAGGGATTCTGTACCTGAACCCTGTAAAAGGAATGTGTCAGACACATATTAAATATTTAACCAGCTCAACAGTGCTGGAAGTGACTTCACACTATGCGTATAAGCTTGACATCTGAGGTGAGAGACATTAATGCTAACATTCAAGAGGAGACAAAAGGTTTACAAACTACAGCAGAAATATTTGAGTAATTAATGTTTATCCAGGAGAGAAAACATGCACTGTGCAAAATAAAGAGAGGAGTTTAAGAGCAAGGGCAGTAGATAAATGTCTGGGAAACACATGAAAACTTGCCCCGATCACTTTTTTCCAGATCGCAGCTTTCTCCACAGCAACGTCATTTCCCCGCGACTTTTGTGTAAATAACAAACATGGCATCCAAGAAAGACTTCCCTATTTTATTCTCCATTGCTTTTATTTATTTCCAGATATTCCAGAGTTGTAGCTGTGTTTGTTACATTAACTTTCAATCACGACCTGCAATTAAACTGTGCTGCAATAGTGGGGTTCACCTCTTATATAAAACTCTGGGATTACCCCAGTGTACGAGTGCATATATGCGAATGTGAGGGACAGTTGATATTTTATATTGTTGTGTATAAATGGGTATAGTTTATAGTGTATGTGTTTTTCCAACTGTACTCCCAGAAGTGTTGAATTCTATCCGCGGTGTTGACTAGTTGTTGGGCTCCATCCTATGAGGTTATTTATCCAGTCTGTTCCAAGCACTTGCACACTCTTTAAAAACCTGTAAGAATGCTGCTTATGCATTTGCCGCATTTGGTG
Organism: Myxocyprinus asiaticus; assembly: GCF_019703515.2. Taxonomy (NCBI): domain Eukaryota; kingdom Metazoa; phylum Chordata; class Actinopteri; order Cypriniformes; family Catostomidae; genus Myxocyprinus; species Myxocyprinus asiaticus. The sequence continues at coordinate 17,405,155 of NC_059345.1, read as the reverse complement.
TGATAAACCACTTCTTCTTAATCCCTTAAGCGTGTAAGTAAAAAATGTAAGGGTGTAAGGGTCTGCAAAAACCCTGGAATAAACCAATTTCTTAAGTGCATGTAAACGTGGTTAATGTCTGTGGAGTTCCCAGTGTACACTATAAAAAAATCAAACTTCCATTTTGTCTGGCAAGCTCTCTTTTAAAAGCTGAACTATCAAATGTAGAAAAAGTTGAGATTACTTAAAAAAATCAGTAAGCTGAACTTTTATGCCATTCAGTGTGATCAACTTAAAGTTTTAAACAGCAAAAACATACAATGTCAATTTTGGTCTTGAAGGTTCAAATTACTGTCATTTGTGCATGCTCAGTTTTATCACTGAGGAAGCCATCTGTGGCAGAAAACGTCCCCCCTGCTTATCATTGCCACCAGTGTGCATTCACTGCTAGTTTGGCTTGATACTTTGCTAACATTCAATATTTTCTTGTTTAATATAATCTATTTATGTTATGTAAATATTGATTAGTGATGTTTTTGTCAGAATGTTGGATTGCTGTATTGATCTTACTAGTTGACAACATAATGCACAATAACTGTATTTGTCTATTTAGTAGATTTTCTGTAGAATCTTTGTGAACGTCTGTGCAGTAAAAACCTCATGTTACTGTAGTAAGTCAGTTAAGGCCAGGGCTCCCACAGACACAGAAAATCATAACATATCAGGTCATTTAAATTTTGTGTTTTGATTCTTAAGAATCTTCTCCAGTAGTCTTGGTATTGTCCTGAAAATTAAAGTCAAAAGATGTGTGTTTTTCATTTTGTTGCATCTGCCACTGAGCATGCCAATTGGAGAAGCAATTTATGTGGAGGCAATACCTATAATCCCTTGCTTTTGAATTGTTTTATGTGTCTTTGGTCAAAGCATGGCAACATAAAAGTACATGAAACTAATTACTGTTTAGAATTAATAGATGCTTCTTGTTTTTTTTGTGTTTTAGTGTTTTAATGATGTCTTGCTGTAAAAAGTTGTGTTTTATTTGAAGTCACCATCAGGGTGATTAGTGTTCGCTCTGGTGAAGTTTCTTCAGTTTACCAGTTGTCTTTGTGAAAGTTTTAGTGGTGGTAACATACACTGCTTTTTAAGTAAGTCCAGCTAAACAGTATTTTGGTATGGCTGACACATGAACTTTACCGGAAATAAAAAGCTGCATGACAAAGAATATGTTGCTAGATACTTAAAAACGTGAGATTGTTGAACTTGGGTATACATGTAGAAATCACTGTTATTTCTGAGTGTGTTGGACTTAATTTATTTAGTTAACTCAAAGTACAGACAATCTTAAATGGTTAAGTTGATACAATTAATTTGCCCTTAAGTTGAGAAAACTCAAAAAAGTCCTGAAGCTAGTTGCCTTAATTTTGTACGTTTTCTCAACTTTTAATTTTTTACAGTGTATGAGCGGTCAGCTTCACACATTCACTTTAAAGCACGCAGCTCATGCAGACTAAGACTGCAGCCTTTTGCGATTTATTAATCACACTAAGACATATCACGATTTTAATTTGATTAATTATGCATTCATTTTTTCCCAAATCTGTCAAATTTGTGTGCGAGTGTGGCGAGGGCATGGTTGAATGTCCATCCAGGGAGAGGGGAAATGGTAAGGATTCATCCCTGGGTGATAATTATGTCTAACAGCTGTTTCTTGTTGCAGTAATTCAGGACGAGCGATAAGAGGAGCCCATGCCAGAGCTCCTGCAGAGAGAGAGAGTTACCACACACACCCCGAGGCTGTGCTGTTTATGTTGGTCATTGAGAGTGAAAAGCGAGTTTGAGTTCATAAAAATAAATTACCTGTTTGAGTTGGAACATTGCATCTCCCACTTCCTCATTTGGGGGTGAACAAGAGCCTTGTCACAGAGAGCATTTGGAGACAAATGTGTGTCAGTCAGACAGCGTGCGGGTATCAAATTGAGTCGGTACTACCGGTACTGCAGAAACACTGGTATTGTAACCAGTGTTGGGTAACGTTCATTTTAAAATGCGTTACTCCTTAAAAACGTAATTTAATTAATTAACAAGTTATTTTTATGGACAGTAAAGCGTTATTTTACTTTTGCGTTACTTTTTTCTCACAGCCACTTTCTCTTCTGCAATGCTATGCATTCCATATATAAGCCATGCACTGCATACAAGAGACATTACAGATCATGCTAGCTGCTGTACAACACTTATGTCAAAACAACATAGTAAACAAACAGATATTTAGAGAGTAGGTCTTCCACGTCATATTTATAATAAAGAATCAATAACATGAATATGCATGATTCGTTTTTCCATCAACATGGCAGCCAATATGAATGAAGAATAACCACTGTCTTACCTAAAGCAGCAAAGTCCAACACTTGAACCTGCATCATATCTGTTATCATATGCTGTGCCTATCAACAATGCCAGAGACAACTTAAGATGTTCTTCAGAAGTCAGAATAAAATTCGGTGGGGAATGCCAGTCTAACATGTTCAAGGAATAAGTCTGATGAATAAATCAATATTTTTCACTCAGTGCACGCTTGTTTTGAGTTGATCCACAGTGCGTGCAGATGCCACAACTGTATCAAATGTATCAAACTACTTGTTTATTATAAAACAAAAATGTAGAATATTTTTAGAAACTAAGACATTTTCTCTGCGTACACAATCAATGTAGAACGTTGCTCAGAGCCACTGACCCAGAGTCTTTTCTCATCCCATTCTCCCAGTTACAGGGAGCAGTAACATGGAGCAGTTCAGCTGCATAAGTCAGTGAATTAAGCGAGTATTTCACCCTGTGTATCATGTCGTGGCCAGTGGAAGACTAGTCTTATAATCCCTCTGCCTAAACGCGTTTACTGATTTTGAATACAGTGTGTATTAACACATGAATCAACTGCATTTCACTCAACCGAATGTTGACCTCATATTACTTTAAAACACGAAATGTGCATGCACGTTAGTAAGTAATCTAAAAGTCACGTCTTTTAGAGTCACATCTCTAAAAGGTGATTGGCTCTTTTACCTGCAAGGTGGGACTTTCTTTCTACATCCACTGACTGTTGGGCATTCCAATTTCTCCCATTCATTTAAATAGAAGTGACTTGTCTCTCTCTGCTACATAGTCTCTGGCCTCACACTCTATAGAAATACAATGGCAATTATGCACTACGTCTCCTCCCCGAAGTTTGCACACTTTTACTCCTGATTTCTCGGAATACAGGGACAGTAGAGGTGTACAAAAGCAACGCGTTACTTTATTTAAAAAGTAACTCAGATATTATGCTCTAAAATAAAAAATATTGCATTATATTACTCGTTACTCGAAAAAGTAATCTGATTATGTAATGCGCGTTATTTTTATCGCGTTACCCCTAAAGCTGATTGTTTTATTTTAGTATGACTTGGTACTGAAGTACCAGTTCTTTTGTCATCCCTAATCATAATGTATAAATAATTTAGAGTTTAAGCAATAGATTATTTTTCCCGCATTAATGAGAATAAGATTTTTTGCATTATGGTAATGATGATTTTTGTGTAAAATTTGCTTAGCTGTAATTAAAAAATGACATTTATGTCTTGTATAGAGTAACATTTTTGACCCCCTTGACTTACATTGTATGAACAAAAGCACCTCATACATACTCCAAAATATCTTTGTTCTGTTGAGTTTGAGATGGCTTGAGGGTAAGTAAATAATGAGAGAATTATAATTTTTTGGTGAACTCATTATTTTAACAAGTTTTGCGAGGTTCACCCATGAGCTCAACGTTTGAGGTGTTGAGGCAAAAATACACAAGAGGTGAAAAGGACACTGATTTACAAATTACAGCAAAATTATATGAGTAATTAATGTTTATTCTGGAGGGAAAACATACTGCGCCATGCAATATAAAGAACAGTTCAAGAGCACAAGTTGTAGATAAATGTCTAGCCATGCCAGAGAGAACATGTGTGTGTGTGTGTGTGTGTGTGAACACACAAACTGTAGGTTTTCAGGTCATGTAACAAAGAGCAAGTGTGCTCTCGCTCTCTGAGTCCATACGTTCCCATCTCTAACTCCTTTTCTTCTCTCTTGGCAGGTATAAAAGGCCTCACGGAAAAGAAAATGAAGACCTGTGCATTCACACATCAATGCGGGACAACGTGACTTTGAAATATGGATCATTTCAGGAAGCTGATGAGTAATGAGAGCCTTCTCTGATAGACAGATGGAGAGAGACAGTTAGCCCTATTCACCCTCCTCGACCCTATTCACACACTAAAGCCCTTTCACACACACAAAAGACACACACAGACCCAGGGCTACGGTCTGTTTAGCTAAAAGAGCACCAGAGGTGCGGTAAGGTTACCTGACCAACCAGATGTGATTTACAGGAAAATGATAAAGGTGTAGGGTGAAGATCTGGACGTACTCACAGTTAGTTCCCTGAGTGAAATCTTTATCTTAGCGTTTTACAGTATACTTATTACAGGGAGAATCCCATGGAGTAACTTGTGGTTAAAGGAACAGTTCACCCAAAATTAAAAATTCTCTCATCATGTCATCTCAAACTTGAATGACTTTCTCTCTTCTGCGGAAGACAAATAAAGATATTTTGATGGCGGTATCATGTAAATATACACTTACAGAACATTTTATTAGGAATATTATGGTTTGACTTGTGTGTTCTGAGATGCTATTCTGTTCACTACAATTGTACAGAGTGGTTATCTGAGTTACCGTAGCCTTTCTAACTAGTCTAGCATTCTTCGTTGACCTCTCTCATCAACAAAGCGTTTCTGTCCACAGAAGTGCTGCTAAATGGATGTTTTTTGTTTTTGGCACCATTCTGAGTAAACTCTAGAGACTGTTGTGTGTGAAAATCCCATGAGATCAGCAGTTACAGAAATCCTCAAACAAGCCTGTCTGGCACCAACAATCATGCCACGGTCGAATTCACTGAGATCAAATTTTTTACCAATTCTGATGGTTGATGTAAACATTAACTGAAGCTCCTGATCTGTATCTGCATGATTTTATGCATTGCACTGCTGCCACACGATTAGCTTATTAGATAATCGCATGAATAAGTGGTGTACAAGTGTTCCTGATAAAGTGCTCAATGAGTGTATATATCCAATGCAAGTGAATGGGGAGCAAACTTTCAAGGTCCAAAAAGGACATAAAGCCATCATAAAGTGATTTAATCCAAGTGATTTAATCCAAGTCTTCTGAAGCAATATGATCGGGTTTGGGTGAGAATAGACCAAAATGTAACTCCTTTTTCACTGTACATCTTGCCATTGCAGATCATGATTTCAAGCTTGATTACACTTCCTAGCACTCGACGCATGAATAATCACGTAAACATAATCACATTACTAATTACTTTTAAGTTACATTCTAAAACACTTCACAGAATAGCTTTTGTTTTGCGCTAAACACATTAAAAATAATGTCTATATTGCCTCTTTATTCACTGACACACCCTTCAGCTGTCACAAAATGTAAACAGATATTAACATATTAAAATGTAAAATTAAAATGTAAAATTAAAATAACATATATAATATTTATTCTAAATAAATAATGTTATTTTAGAAATATGTGTTACCCAAGTACCCTTTTTGTACCAATACACTGTGTAACCCCAATTCGCTGTCACAGTTTCGGTTGGTCCACTGGTCTATTTCTGTGTGTCTGTGTGTTTTTGTTTCCCTCATGTGTTTCCCTTGGTCTCATTGGCGGCGGAATTAAGGCCCAAACATACTCTACGCAAGTACGTGAAAGCAGATGCACCTTGCTACGCAAGCTCGATTTCACGTGGCGTTGCGTTGTGAAATATGTCAGCGCTCAAGTACGAGCTGCATTCTCAGCGTTGCCACAAGGGGTGCTAGAGTAGGTTTTCTTCTTTCAAACAACTGTCATGGCGGACATGGGCAGCAATTTGAGGTTTGAATAATATGTATGACTTTTTGTCCCCAGTCCATTCAAACGAACTTGTTTTTTGTCCATGTCTCCCTGCACTCGTCAACTATCAACTCATTTACCACATCCGGGCTGCATCCGAAAATGTAGACAGGCAGCTGACTTGCTGCCTAATCAGTTAATGGATTATTCGACAGCTGTTTTGAATGAATGGAATGCTTATGAAAACTGGTCTCCAAATAGTTTGAAAAGCACCTTATTTTCATCCTGCCTCTGAAGGCAGCATTTTCGTGGTTTGCTACGCAGCATCGGTTTCGTGGTATTGCCCTCTTGTGGTCTGAGGTTTGTAACCGCCAGAGCAACGCAAGAGCGCACGTAATGTATGTACAACGGGACCACGCGTTGGCCAAGCACTCGCGTCTGCGTATGTTCGTGAAGTATGTTTCGGACTTTAGCGTTTCCTGGAAACGCTCCTTTGCGCAGCTCACGAGACATTCACCTCCACATGTTGCTCGTTACCACTGTATATATATTCTCCATTGTGGGTCGTGTCTATCACCAGATTGCTGAGCTTTGTCAATGGAGTCTTGCCATCCAGTCGGTCTTGTGTCTTTGTTTTGTTCTCTCCCAGTTATTTGTTCCAGTGTGGATTATCTGTCAGGATTCATTGCTTTTCTCTCTGCTCTGTGGATTATATTTACTGGATTGTCACTTCACTGATCGGTTACTTACCTTTGGATTACTTATCCCGTTGCTGCAGTCATTTTCACATCGCCATTCATCACCTGGGTGTTCCACGCTGTGTCTAACCATCTCCTCGTCTATTGCCCATGCCATTACAGCCTACTGCAACCAGTGCTGTGGATTTATTTATCTTTTTATTGCCATATCTGCTCTGTGTGTTAATAAAGACTCTAATAATTGTACTCCCTCTGCGTGTGGGTTCTTCCTCAAAACAAACCGTGACATTCGCGTCCATTCTAATTCATAAATATTGCAAAAACATCTGCTATCATTTTAACATCTGCAAGGAAACGAAATATGGCAGATTTTTTAATTATTATTATTTTTTACACATTAAATAGATGTGTACATGTGCTACCAGGGAACTATGGTATTTTGTGTAAAATGTTTTAGTTTTTTATATGGTAATTTTTTGTGCCATAGTGGTTGGTCATGGGAT